>NW_024043439.1:0-18397 GCF_014851395.1 Micropterus salmoides
AACAGTCACGTTGCAGTTGGTCGTTATATTTACTCACTGGAAAGAAAGATGTTTGTTGAGGACAGACAGAGGTGAGATAGTACCGATTACAAGAAGAACAGTGAACTGTATAAATAAAACGTTCTAAACTAAGGCAAATTAGAAACAGTAATTGGTCTTCTAGTTAAGTAAAGTCAGGTGGTTCTTACGTAAGCTGGTGGTGATGTCCATTATAGTAGTAGCTCGCTTCCTCCTGCTTGGGCCCGGACATTTCAATTCTGGAAATGCAATACTGACAAGATTTTTAACAGAAACAAACAGCTGGTTTCTGCAGGATATGTTTGATGTGATACTATTAATGTCAAATTAAAGTAATTTATCTGTTTGGACAGATGGACATTGTAGGTGTGAGAAATATGTATCTACAAATGCACTATTTGTTGGACTGTTAAAATATCAAATGCTTTATTGTAAAAAAAAACAAAACCAAAAAACCTGAGTAAATTATTAACACCCCTAATAAAACAGAGGGAAGCATGATCAGCTCATGTGAGTTCTTCTACTGTCCACTAGATTGTAAAAGAAAGCACATGAATGATGAAGAATAAGAAAACCCAAAATTCCACAGCCACTTTTCCTAACTAGTGATTTTTGTTATTGGTACAAATGCCTAAAGCCTTAAGAGGGCATGTTCAGGGAAGGGATGAGTTAAGTAGTGTCACCTTGTCTGTAAGGAGTCCCAGAGGCCGTGTTGGACTCAAACAACAGCCCAGCATCGTAGAACACATTCATACCGTCCTTCCCTCCACCTGGTGTGCAGCCTGTATCATACTTCTCTACAATGTCCCACACCTGAGTCATTCACACACAGAAATACAAACAGACAAGGCTTAGGGTTACAGTATGTACGTTAAACAGGCATATCTGTAAACTCACATATTATTTGAATCTACTGGCTAACAAACTTGAACTTTAATAGGAGTGTAACAGAGCTTTTAAATTAACCCCTTTCAAATATTTTTAACGGTAAAAATAAAATGCCTTTTTCTGGGTGAGTCGGTGCTTGTTGTTTAGGACGTAGACCCCTTTGTCAACTGCCACCAGTCCCACTGTGGCTCCTGGATCTCCTGTGACTTTCAGACCAAACATCCTGCGAGGCTCATAGGATGGAGCAGGTCTCGATGATTCTAACTTCAACTAAATATGAAGGGAAGGTCAGAGAATGAGACATGCAGTTTTATATTTGTTAAAGCAGCTTCATACATAAACTAGACCTGCAAGCAGATATTAATCAAGCTCCCTGGCACAAGCCACACAAGGCAGCTCGAGGAGGCGATGCAAGTTGGAACTGTGTCCCACAAGTGCGACACATTTTACAGGTGGAGTTCTTTATTTGTGTTAATCAGACAGACCTATGTGGAGTACAAGATGTTCCCATATAACTTTTTAACGCAACCTTTTTTGAAATAGCACCTTGATTATAGCACCACCTGCTGGTGGACTGGTTATTTTTGGCATCTTCTGTGTGTGCACCGTTCTCACCACCCCTGTCAACTGAACAGAAGTACAGATTCATGAGATTTCATGAGTTTTCACCAAGAACACCACCTACTGGCTGATTGGCGTGAAACTTTTCACATAACCTTAGTGTGGCATGGGAAACTACTGGCCCAAGTTTTGTGTTAATCGGCGATATGACATCCCTTCATTTGTAGCGCCACCTAGAGGCCGATTGGCGCCACATTTTGCACAGAGCCTCTGTGGTGCATGCAAAGGTCCTGACCCTAGTTTTGTGGTAATTGGACAAACCTATGCGGATATATTCCATCACTTCCTGTTTGTCTGTAACCTATAGGAAGTTTTTTTTTCCATTCTAAATTCTTTAACTTTTTATCATATTTTACATGCAAAGTTTTTTGCAGATTGGACTCATCGCCTATGAGGAGTTCGGAAAATGATTTACAAAAAGGATTTAGACAGAAAAGGCTGTGGTCTATAATCACTATAAGCAGCTCAATTCAGGAAACTTATGCAATTTTGAATGTGTGACGTACTATGTGTGAGTTACAAAATGTTCCTGTTCCTGGGAGGCCACGCTGTGTTGACATAAAAATATGTCCTAGAAATACGCAAACTTGTAACTACAACAATCATTTTGTGTATGGGTGGCTTATCTTCCCACTTAAATTCTGCTGTATCAGTGTTGTGTTTCTCACCGAGCCCATGCAGGAGTCCTTAACATCCACCCAAACAGAGTCTGACACCACTTCATTATCATTTGTGTGGTAGTAGGCTATGATGCGGAATGATGGCAACATTTCTTTGGTAACGATGACTGTCAGGGAGATCAGAACTTGGCCTCTTGTCTTGTAACGGCCCGTTTCCACCAACTGACCTCTGCTCAGGATCTAGGCGCACAGATTTGAGAGTTTAAATACTACCCAGGTCGTGGGTGACAACAAAAAGAGTTATATACTGTATGTGCATGCATGTACAGTGGTAAAACTCTCTCACCAGGTATGTGATGTCAAATTGTGCATTTGCCTGCCTATTAAGGTTGAGGTTGATTTTCAGGTTTTCTCCTAGTTTCAGCTCAGCTGTATCCACACCTGCAAAAATGATATGTTGCGATGAGTGTTAGACAATGAAAAGATTTAGAACATGGTACATGCTTTGCAACTGCCACCACCTTTTTTTAACCATTTGATTTTATTTTGGGATGTTCACCTATATGAATGTAGTTGTTGCCTTTGGTGGTATATGGGAGAGCTGTCATGGTGGCTAATGCTTGCCTTTCAGGTTTCAAAATAAGAGGATCATTGGTCTTTGCCTGCAATTAAAGACATGTACAGGTAAGCATACACAAACATAAAAATGATACATGAATAGTCTAAATCTATGCTCTCCTATCATGGCCTAGCAACACAACATAATAGTACATACTGTTGCACAGCAAAAAGCTGAACTGCCAAATGCAAAGTTTTTGACTGCATGGTTCACGCTACATTGCTACGTTGTTTCATTTCAGTGTAATATGAAAGGTAAAAAGTAAGTGTAAAAATGTGCCGCTCAGCGGCTGATTTAGAGTTAATCAGGAACTACTTATGAAGAGAGTGGTCAGTATGTCGATTCACAGATATAAACAAATCATTATGTGACGATTCATTAATACAGTATCTCTCGGTCTGTTCTCTAGTAACTTCACATTATCTTCTTAACAGTGTCCGATTTTGAGATATTCAAAAATATCAGGTTGTTCATGATTCCTTTCTCACTCGTCCCTTAGTAACTACTCGCAAAGTTATGTACGATGTTGTAAAGTGTTACTGCTCTGCTTGATTTCACCACTACAAGTGAATATCAAAAATATTGATTAACGTAGTTTCCATTTGCTAAACAGGCTGTAATGCAATTTAAAAAAGAGAGAGAGAAAGAGAGACTCACGGTGATTGTCAGTCTGTTAATCATAGCCTCTGTATTGATGGTAACCCTTGCCATGCCATTGGCAGCAGTGAGGCCCCGCACTTGGCCTGGATTGACCACCACTGCAACACCTTTTGCCGGAGTGTCATCGGGATTCACAACTTCAACCTGCCATCAGAGACACAGCTGATCAGAAAACATCTGTTTTAATAAAACACGTTTCATTAATGCTATGAGATTAGTTCAGCAAACTCCACTGAGTGCAGTATTTAGATAGTATATAGTGACCAAAATTTTTAATTGGAGAATTTATCTTTTTCTCTGGAATCTCATCTTGTTTGCAAAAATCTGACTTTGTATCATTATAAAAATCCAAGACACTGAATTAATCAATTGTAGTAATTATCCATCCATCCATCCATCCATCGTCAACCGCTTATCCTGCATTCAGGGTCGCGTGGATATATATTATAGTAATTGAGTAATTATGCAGCATTTAACAGCCTGTGACTGTTATATTTTCAATAAAAGATATTTTATCAAACTACAAATATAGCTACATTTCTATAAATTAATTTAAATCTAAAGAAGTACTTTACCGCAACATCGAAGGACATTCCTGGTTTAAAATATTTGGGAGTTCTCTTGAAGTGGATGGTGTAAGGTGATGTGACAATCTGGATATTTCTCAACTCGGCCTCCACCATTTCACCACCTGCGAGTTGACACGGAAACACAAAAGTATTCACACAGACTGATTACAAGAGCATTTACTATTCACCTTTTTCTTAATTAACTGATACAGAAAGCATTTCCTAATATGATGTCTTTACTTTCTTTTTTTCTTCTTTTTTTTGTTAAAATGCTATAATACTGTTTAAACACTAATAATACTGATAGTTACTTTGCCCTTTTGAGCTGCTGCATAAGAAACACACCTGATCAAACATACAGAGCAGACACAAACACACAGTCTCTCTTTCTTACCGCTTTCTGTCAGCACACTGACAGCTACAAATATGGAGCTCCCCACCAGGCTGAGGATGTTTGGGAAGGTCTGTGTGATGTGCTCTCTCTTCAGTTTGACCTCTCCGTTACCTCTCTCGATCTAACGTGACATAATTTATAAAAGCATCTTGAAATACAGGTGAACAGTTGGGGTACTTTACTAAATAAATTATTCTGAACATCCAAAATACTACAACAGGAAATCCTACAGATGTTTCAAGTCCTGCAGATTAGCACTGGACAAGGCCAAGGCTGTAAAACACATACTGCATAAAACAGAATGACTAATCGACTGGCAAATGGACAGACAGAAATGCAGCAAAAGGGTAAATATGTGCTCACCGGGATTCTCTGAAGAGAACTGGGAAAGCTCTTCTTTTGACCCTCTTGCATAACCCCAAATACCACATAGGCCGTCCCATCCACCTCTTCACCAAACAGATACCTAAAACCACCATAGGACGACTGGTTTAAACCCACAATAAAGTAAAACAGAAAAATAAAACAAATAAACAACAAATGACCAATAGACTGAACCTGTAACAATAGGAACTACTGTTTATCTAAATGTTGCAGTAGATCTGACAACATGTAGTGTTGATGCAACAGAGACCTGTGTGGTTGCACTTAGAGAGAACAGGTTAAGCATGTGTAGGGTGAAAATGTGAGCAGAAATTTAGAAAAAAATAAAAATTTAATTAGTTCATATGTCATATGTATTAAAAAACAGCAGGCTACATGAGAGCAATAGTAGTGGATGAAAAAAATGTGAAACTTTTCATCTATCTTGTTGGCGAGAGTGGAAGGTAGGTACTGGTTATGCTCATAGGTGATACAGCAGGAGCTGCAAGTGTCCACCTCTGTAGGAGGGCCTCATTTCCTGTGTTGGCTAGAAGCAATGTCACACCTATTTCAGTGTGGTTTTGTATATTGATATACACAAATGTAAATATAGTCAGATCATGACCTAATGATGGGGCAGTGATTAGGGACATCACTAGGATTGAAAGACAGGGGGGTCTTAGCCCCTTGGGGTATACGTAACTTGCAAAATCTTTGCTTCTTTTGTTACTGTATTAGAACTACACTTATGTCAACAACTAGTGAAGAAGCCAAGATGTTAACAAATAAAAAGCGACAGACATAGTCTGTTCTTTGATTTCTCCTCTTTTGAACAAAAGTTACCGTTTTTTCCCCTCCATCATCCTCTGAGGGCTGTGAAAAATTTCTCCACTTTTTTGTGGATAAGATTGCCTCAATTAGAGCAAGTATCTCACCTCCTGCTTTTGACCCCACCATTTCCATAGAGTGTGAAGCCATTTTCACCCAATTTGTGTCGATATGAATCTCTACTCTCAATAATATTGTTACACATTTGAAACTCTCAGTTTATCCCACTGATATTATCTCACCTCACCTTTTTAAAGAGGTGTGGGACACTATTGGACCTAACATCCAAGAAATTATAAATACCAGCCTTACTTCAGGTTCTGTTCCAACCCTTTTTTAAACAAGCAGTGGTGCAGCCACTCATAAAAAAAAAAAAAACGAATTTGGACAAATCAGTACTTTCAAACTATCGCCCTATCTCTAAACTCCATTTTGTCTGGAAGATTTTAGACAAGGCAGTACTTTTATAGCTGCAGTCCTTAATTTAGATACACATGGTGTTCTTGAGGTGTTCCAATCTGGTTTTAAGACATTTCATAGCACTGAATCTGCATTTCTAAGAGTTTTTAATGATTAATCTCAACTGATTCTGGAGATTATGCAATTCTTATGCTTTTAGATCTTACAGCAGCATTTGACACAGTTGACCACAGCATCCTTGTTCCTCGCCTTTAGCATGGCGTGGAGATTTAAGGCACTGCCTTAGAATGGTTTATGTCATACTTGTCAGACAGATTTTAGAGTCAGTTTTGGTGGCTCTATTTCACCTTCTGTGTCCCTCACATGTGGAGTTACCCAGGGTTTGATTCTCGGGCCAATTCTTTTCTCAATCTATTTGCTTCCCCTTGGATCTCTTTTAAAAAGACAAAATCAGCTTCCATTTTTACGCAGAAGATTTGACAAGACTGGTTGACTGTTTTAATGATTTTAAAGCCAGGATGGCCTTAAAGTTTTTAAACTTCAACGAGAGTAAAACTGAGGTCATGATTTTTAGACCCAGTGGCGCCTCTGATGTCTCACAAATAGACCTGAGCACCTTAGAACCTTATGTTAAGTCTGTTGTATATCTGTGGGTGTATGCTCATGTATTGCCTAGCCTACATTTAGGCAACATCTGCTAACAAACGCATAATGTTAGAAGAAAACAAAACAGCCCACATTTCCTTAGACCTGTAGACCACAGACTGACTGTAGAATACTACAGACCACTACTGACCTCAGAACCTGCCATTCTCCTGCTACTCTCTCTCCCTCATAAAATATCTTTAATATCCATCTTGTCAATGGAAGGATATACAACAACATTAACAGGGACACTGTAACATTTAGTTTTCACTGTGCATGTCTCTCTCTGTGTGTAGTAACATTGCTTGGCAGCGATCAAAGGCAGCCTCCCTCAGGGTCCTAGAGCCCGATCACAGCAGGGATTTAAATTATGAAGCAGAGGAAACAACCAGAAGGATTATTTTAAGACAATAATTACAAATTATATTTGTATATGTGTATAGTATTTATCAATATTCTTGTTTCTCTTTGTTGAGCACATGTCTGCCCTGTAAATAAATAAATTAAAAACAGTATATATAAACCTGATAATTATTTTCTTATTATTATTTGGGGGGGGGCTTAGGACCATGTTAGGGTGGCTTCAGCCCCCCTAAAATAGGCCTAAAGACTCATGGCAGTGATAATATCAGCCTATGAATGTATGTCGGCAATTTTTTGCCAGCTGTCCTCCCTGCATTTGGCAGCTACAACTGTGTTGCTTTTATCCTGGATTATGTGCTTAACGTATTTGTCTACTAATGGAGTTTGCTCTAAATTTGTAAAATATGCCGCTCTGCTGTTAGTAAAAGTCCATGTTTGCGATTGGCAAAATCCTGCAAACACTGCCCCTTTTATGTGAAACCCATGACTGGATTAGGAAACCCTTGGTTGACTTACCAAGTTGATAAACAACCTTGTGTGACTGCTTAGCATCATTCCCATTGTCAGGCTTGAAGCCAGATAAATAGAACTTATCCTGGGTATGTTGAACTTGCTTTGTATTACAGACCTCTAGGGCCTCATTACAGAAAAAATATCCTCAACTGAAGTATTACAGAAGCAACTTCTTAACACATGGCTCTGACTTATCCTTTCTCAGACATTGTGTCTTATCTTAACTTAAGAAATCCTAACCAGAACTGAAAACACCATTCTTCAATCGGCATTCGTCCTGTCATGCCCTATAACTGCATTTAGAATGTCGCTGCCTAGCTAGCTTGATATAATGGACAAGTAAAGAGGGGCATTAAGATTTAGCTTTGATTTTAGCAATGATTCAGAGGTATTCATCATGTCGGTGAAGGCGAAGAAACCCCGCCATTTTGGGGAAGATTTTTCAGTCTTCAGAGTTCAAAAGATTTGAACAAACGAAGCATGTTGATCAAATTTAAAATTAATTTTCTTGGCAGTTGATATACAGTATACCCATCAATACATGGGCTGGGAAATTTAAAATGTCATCATACAGTTTGAGTTGCCTTTCATTCATAATATTTTTGTGATCATGTTGTTCCCTATACTTTTTCATTATACTTGTCCTATTCCCTTTACTGTAATTGCCAACAACATAACAGTTGTTAATTCTGAATTCAGGACAAGGTCTATTCCATCCTAACTTAGGAAATTCTGCAGTTTGGACAGTTCTGTAATAGCTAAATTTCTATCTGAAATGAAGATCCTAAATGCAGTTAGGTAACATATTTTCATCAAAAATCCTAAATGTCATCTTTAACTGAGATAAGACAGGGTTTCATACTTTTGTGTAATGTGACCTGGTCTTTATACCACAAAACAAAATCCCTTGACTTACATGGCTTTGATGCTGACTGTGAGCTCTTCACTGTCCACATAGAAGAAGGTGCTCCCAGGTATCAGTTTAACCTCAAAACTGGGCAGCACTGAAAACAGTATGAGTTATTTTTGTTTGTCCAACCAGGTAAAAAGTAAATGAATGTTATAGGTTGACATAGGTTTCAACATTAAAAAATGCAGGTAATGAAGGACTTACCATATTCTTTCACCTCAAACTCAGCAGAATAGCTCTGCTGTGGGTTGCTGTGGAACTTTGCCACCACCTTCCACAGTCCGGGACTAAACACAGACACACACAAGAACACGTATTTCAATAATCAAGCAAAAATTTATTCATAACATTTAGAGATTGGAGGTTACATAAAAATCAGGCTTCAGACAGCATGAAGTTAATTACATGTTACAGAAATTAGACACAAATGATCTGCTGCAAAGGACTTTATATTTTTACTGTCCTACAGAAAGCAGCAACTACAGAAACATTTTAGGAAAAAAAGTTTTAACTTGTAGCGTTGGCCAGCAAACTGCACAATAAATATAGAATGGTTGTAGTACCTTTCCACGAGTACCTTTTTTGTTATGTCTGTACAATTCAAATTCAAAGCTACATGCCAACCCTAACCCATTTCAGCCAACACCACGAAGAAACCAACACCAGACCATCACCGCCAAGCCTCAGACTGCCTGCCAACCCCAGCTTAGGTTACAGTTGTCTAGTTAGCAGGCCTTGGCTTGCATCACTCTTGGTTAGTAGAAAGCAACTGTTGTTATATGCTGGGGCAGTCTATGATAAAAACACATTCATCAACGTTGGAAAAGGAAGGGCAGAGATTAAGTGCAGTGGACCTTGGGACAATCACTGCCCACAGCATTTTCTGACCACCTTGCCAGACCTGCAGGACCAAACACCACAGAATACAGTGCGATTGCCCAAGAGGAGGAAAGAGAGCCTGAATAAGAGCTAAACTAACCCAGCTTTGACTTTAGAGAGTGAGCAAGAGAGATACATAGTCGATACACTTTGATCAGGCTCCACTTCTAAGCTAACGCTAGCTAGTGTTGCACACTGTTGCCCATAGGAAAGCCAATTCCAAGAAGAGATCTCATTGTTGTTTCCTTCATTTCTAGACACAAATAAACTACTCAAATTCAACTCAGGAGAAAAAATCATATACAATCTCAATTATGTCTTACTCCGATAAAAACAAGAGATCTCTAAACTATCTTAAATAAGTCTAATTTAAATCTCCAGAACATTGGACCATGAGATCGGAGAAAGAGCCCAAAGAAATCTCAGATATGACTGCTCATAACTCATGATTCTTCATGATGCTGGTCAAAAGATGAGATCTCTAAATGATCTAATAAGTGTAATTTTAGGCTCCTAAATGTGGATCAGTAAAAAGCTTCAACATATGTCTCAGTTTTGTCTCAGTGACCCCACTTAGGGGTGGAAAATAAAGTACTTTACTTAAGACAAATCTTCAACTGCAAGGGAACTCCAAACCTCCCTTTCCTAAGTCACATTAAACAGCTCTGAATGGGAGATCCTGAGTCGTTACCAGGCCAGTGTGGAGATACGATCTCTCCACTTAGTCCTAGGTCTTCCCCGAGGCCTCCTCCCAGATGGACTTGCCTCGAACATTCTTAGAGATGCACCCAGGGGGCATCCTCACAAGATGCCCGAACCACCTCAACTGGCTCCTTTCAAGGAGCAGCAGCTCTACTCCGATTTCCTCATGGATGACTTCTCATCCTATCTCTAAGGGAGATGCCAGCAACCCTCTTGAGAAAACCCATTTCAGCTGCTTGTAACCGCGATCTAGTTGTTTTGGTCATGACCCAGCCTTCATGACCATAGGTGAGGCTTGGAGGATAACACATGTAAAGTGCTTCACACATGATACCTTAATTAATTCATCAGTTAGTCTTATTGGCACAACTGAAAAGTCTCTGTGTGATGTGTGAACTCCACACTTTATTGACTGTATCACTTATGTGACTTGATCATTTTAGTTTAATAATTGTCCAAACTGTCCAAACACTAAATTAACAACATGGTAATAAATTGTATGAAACATAACAAAACTTTGCATTATCTTAAATGATTCAAGGTGTGTTGTTGTTGTTGTTGTTGTTGTTGTTGTTGTTATATTGGAAATATTGTAGCCCAATTTAAATTCAACACTAAAAAACTAAATGTAGAGTACAATAAAATAATACAATAAAGAAAATAGATTAAAATAAGGTGAAATACTTGCCTGACAATTTCAGCAAGTTGGAAATCTCCAGAGTGGATCCCTGATTTCAGAGAGACTGGATCAAGTGGTAAAATGATGCCTTCAGGGGTCTACACATAAACAGTGTTCAACAACCATTAACACTGAGCCATGGCAGTTTACAAATTCATTTATTAAATCCATGCTTTAATTTCTGGTAAATCTTTTCTTAAATCTTTTCTACAATCCATGGTCAACATCTAGATTGACACACAAAATTTGTGCCTGCGTTCAATAAGCTTACTTAAAAGTAAACTTAACCACTAGAGGGAGGGATGTATTTATTTTTACAGTAAGTGGTAGGACAGGCGTTGGGAGCCAGACAAGAAACCTAACCATGACACAAGGTCCAGTGCTTTTGTTATTTTAGTAAATTGTAGGGAAAATTTCTACTGTATAGCATTTTTCATATATGTCTTTCTTATGCTTAACAAAAAAAAAAAATACAATACCACAAACTCAATGGCAATAGAAGCATCAGTTTGAGTGGCATCATCTCTCTCTACGGGCTCCATACGGGGTGTCACTGCAAACATCCTGAAATGAACTGACATAAAAAGTGAAAAATGTTCATTTTGCTGCTGAAGGAAGGTATATGTATTCCACAAAAGAAGGGTTTATTTGACCATTATATATAGTCATTTATTTAAAAATGTTTACTTGCTTTAGTTAAACTGAGGAAAAGTGTGATGTATTTTCTATGTTGATATCTTACTTACTGTATGTAGAGACATTCTCACATAGGTGTTTTTCAGCACCGACATAATACTGAACTCACCTTTGCTGTTAGGGGTGTAAATGGTCTTGTCAGTCTGAATAAAGATGTACCCGGACTGGAAGGACACTAAGACGACTTTCTCTAGCAGTCGGTCAGGGAACTGAGCTTGCAGGTACACATACTGCTTCATGGTGGGATCCTTACTGAAGTCACCAGCAGGTATCTGAAACCAGCATCAAGAGACACAGAGTTTGAGTAGCAGGTTTAAAATGTGCATTTCTGGATTCTAGATCTGATATAATACATGATATACAATAAAGTTAAGTTACTGTACTGCATAACAAACAGACAGTAACAGTATTTCATTCACCTTAATTTGTCCAAGCTCCTGGAAGTTATTTGCGCTGGTGAGGGTCACAGATGTCGATGCCAGCTTTTTGGTTTTGGTTGGATGGTTCATCACGAGGATTTCAACCCTAATGTCTCCTCCTGTGCAGTCTTGACACTCCACAAAGATGTTTTCTGCTGTTCCTACCCGCAACAAATTGGGGGCAGACATCACCTGCCTGCAGAGCAGCCGCATGAGAGAAAGATTAAGAATTTAGTCATTGTACAGAAAGGACCAAATGATGTTCAGACTGTACTGACAAGGTCCTGATCCCCAGGTTGAGAACCACTGCCTTAGTGTGTTTAAGTTTCAGTTCACCCAAATTACAGCCCCAGTAAAACAAACAACATATTTACTCAGATGAGGACCATGAGCTCTAGCATGGACTTTACTCATAATTAGTAATATATTGTTTATCTTGATTAAGATCCAGCACTGGATCAATGCAACATTTCATCATGGCTATAGCCTCTGTTTGATTCATTACTGTTCTAACTAAATAGAATTTAGGCCAATTTACTGGCATCATTTGATGTGACACAAAATGCAAACTGGAGCTCCTCATTATGTGGGTTATGGGACTGAGTTTAACCGATATTTGTATCTATTCACTTTTTGAATTTAATATACAGTTTGAATATTAGGAAGTTGAACAATCAAACAATATTTTCTAGCTCTGTTTTCTGGAAATTAATTCAAGCTCAAGTGGAATGTGTAAAGAGGTAAGGCAGGTCTACTTACAAGGGAGCTCCATTCGCCAGAGAAGTGAGAGAGGCAAAGGCCAAAGAGGCCAGCAGCCACAGCAGAGTCTGACCCATCCTCCTACTTGATCCCGATCTGCTGTGAATGTAAACGGTCTCTCTGCAGTACCCTCCTTTTATCTACCCTTCTCCCGCGCCTCCACTTCACCTCACATCTATGTCATTCATCCTCCTCCCAAAGTGTTTCTGTACACAAACACACTTACACATGATTTCCCATCAGCATTTGCGAAACACTTTGCTATCTCCTCTCTGGGGTAATAGATAAACAGTAGAAAACCAATGAGAACATACAGTTTCCAGCAAAATTACAGGAAAAACAGCTATTCTGCATTTATGATGTTTTCTAAAATGAGGCCTTTGTTTTCTTTATGACTTTTTATTGTTCAAGAAATAATTGAGTCACTTCATTCTGAGTCTGCCTATTTTGAATAAACTTCTGACAGGCAACCTTACCCCTTGAAACAGTATAATCTCTGAATTCCTACATCCATATAAGGAGGGTTTTGTGGTGTATAACATATGTGCATTTGACGCATAACAGTTTAACATAGCACTGTAGCAGCTGGATAGAGGATTAGTGACCTTTAAGGGGAGAGCAGAGGTCAGAGGTTACATGGAGGCTCAGGCCCTTATCTGGCATCCACAAGATGTCTACACTTATCCTATAGAACTTTGCTCTTATATGGATTGGAGCCTTAGTTTGCAGATTCAGACCCTTATATGGTATTTAGCAGACACCTAAACATGTCCTATATAAGCTGTGTTTGATGTACAGAGAGACAGAGTGGCCATCGGGCTGGGTCACTCTCCAAGCTGCTGCAGAGCTTGTAATTGATCCTGAACTCCTTGATGTAATAAACTTTTATGATCAAGAACAGTGTCAAGCGGCTTTCTTCTCAACACATCATTGCAGCATTATTGTTCAGACACCACAGTTTCTCTACATGTACAACTGCATTAACAGATGACTGGTTAAAACAAACTGACAGAAAGTTTACGGTCGGTACTGCTGGACTTCATGCAGATTTTGATCTTGCATGATCTACTGCTCGTCAAGCTACATGCATACGGATTTCAAAGTTTAGCTATTAATTGGATGAAAAGTTATTTATCCAACAGAAAGAAGTGTGTTTTGTTTAATGGTACCCTGTCAGATATTAAATCATTAGAATGTGGAATTCCCCAGGGAAGGTGTCAAGGACTTCTCTTGTATTTAGTATTTAATAATTATATGCCATGTGTATCAATAAATACATGCATGGCTATGTATGCTGATGATACTACAAAGTATGTGCCTGCAGAAAATACCAAGAAGCTTAACATAATTCTTCAAGAAGAACTGATGCTGGTTTCTGAATGGATTTCTGAAAACAGGCTAAAGTTGAACATCTCAAAAAGTTGGAGTCTGATATTTGGCTCCAGGCAAGCTCTAAGACAGATCAAGAGCTATGCATCTCTTTGCAAGGTGTAGCTATTGAGTAGGTCAAAAGAGACCAAATTGTTGGTGTCACACCTGAGGGAATACATGGTCAACTCTACATTAATAGTATGGTTGCTAAAACATATAGAGTAGGCGTGTGACGAGACACTTAACTCAGGAGATGAGACAAGATTCGAGATTTTTACTGCTGAATTATATTAAAATTTTGAGCATTCAGCACTTTATTTCCTGCAATCTGATGATTTATTTGCACCAGTTTATGGTGATTTTTTCTTTCACGTAAAGACGAACATATAAATCAGGTGGCAGGTGACGATTCAAAATCTATAGCCTAACAGAATATCATGCAGTACAGCTCTCAGGCATTCTATGTTGCTTTTAGATCTTTTTCTCATGTAGATCAACTTTTCTCATGTAATATCATCCCGGCTGAGTCATGATTTAGTCTTCCCTTCTATTCTGTGCCTTTGTTTGGGGAAATAACCTCTTTAAATGTGGCACCTTTTCACCTCAATGTTAAATTATTTAATTTTGATTTAGTTATAAACTCCTGGACTTTAATAGCTCCTTTGTTTTTGCAGGTTTTCTGCTCATGTTCAAACCTTTCTTGAAAAAAGTCAAAATAATAAGAGAAGAACGTCATCATTTAATTTAAGTCTACCTGCCCATTACTTTGTTGTGCATTGCATTATTAATCCGCTGGAAGTAATGTTATCCCCTTCAGACCATTTGATGGGGGCAGTTTGTGACTGCATGTTGCATGTGAAACCGAAAGTAACTGAAACAGAAATCTCACCATGAATCCACACACACATTAACTTCAGCAGCTCACAGCATGAGTGGTGCGGTTGATTACTATCAGGACGTACACCGGTGTGGCATCAGCTAGGCGGAGTTGATTAGCTCCGCGAGTCTATCTTATGTATGGCTTGAGTGACAGCATATGAAAAATTTCAGTTGCAAGACAGCTTTTTACCTGACTAGATATCTTGTCACAATTTAATCTTGCGAGATATAGGGTCTATGGTACAGAGGCGTCAGGAGGCCCTCTTACTTTTAAACAGAGATAACAATTAAACATGTAACACAATCTTAAGTCTCTTATCCCACCTCGATTACTGTCCTGCAATCTGGTCTAGGGCTTCAAAACAAAAAATAATTATATAAATTTCTAGAATTAATTATTTTTTAAGAGTATTCAAATCATTTATTGGATTCCATGGATATTCAATTGCAGGAACAGGAATGTGAGAATCAGGTGACTAGGCTAAAGACACCTGACAGATAAATGTAGAATGGCAATGCAGGCGGTTGGAGAACATTTGGCTGAAGGGAGTGATAGAGGCAGAATGTGACAAAAGAACATCTCTTAATCAACTTTTTTGAAAGATTTAATATTCATCTTTTTTTCCCCACAGGCAGGGCTTTTGTTGCAACTCACTTGAAAGCTTTGTGCTATTGCAACCACATTTGGTGTACATGTGTATATACAGTCTAAGTATTGGAATGGTACATTTTGGTTTAAGATCCTAAGATGAATATGAGACAAGTGAGTTCAGAATTTCAGCTTTTATTTCCTGGTATTCACATCTAGATGTGAGAAGGATGCAGTGATGTATAGATACCAGCATCTGATGCTTTAAATTCCTAAATTACACTATTGACACACCCGGTTCTTCCTGTGATTGTGCTAAATTTACATTGTGAACAACAAATGTGGTTTGAAATCTTCGGAATCCTGCTCTGTGACCAATCCAAGATTACTCAAGTTGATGACAACCACGCTCATAACTGTAAGTAAGTGTGTTACAACCCCGGCTCTCAGGCCGCAACAAAAAAGGAGGCCGCAACAAAGATTATTGAAAAATATCTCAACGTGGTGAAGCGGTGTGAAAGGCACAGGCACTGGCGTCTGGGCAGGCAGGTCTAAATAGGGCTCACTGGCCAGGTGCTCCAATCTCCTTGATTGCCCTCCTGAGGGAAACACACAGACCCACACAGCACACAGGTCCACACCAACACCTCTCGGGGCCGTCACAAAGTGCAATAAATCTTTATGAGTAAAAAGCCACTACTTAATCAATACACCTGTTCAACAAACAAAAATATGTAAACATGCAGAATGGATATAGTGACATTGTTGTTGTAAACATTACAGCTGTTCCAGCTCTAGAAACAATATTTACTTATATTTAAAACATTAAATTCTACTCCTGTTCTGAATTTATTCTAGTTAATGTAGGCTAATGTTGAACATGAATTTTTTTGACCATTTATGTGTTTATTGTTGTTGTTGGACAGGAGAAGAAAGGAAACAATGCAGTGGAGAGGAAAGCAGGGCAGGAGAGCAGAACAAATGTTTTTGGAAGCTGAATAAGCCATTGAGTCTATCTTCAACAGATTTCTGGACTATTGTATTGAATTGCATTAGACTGTAAAGGTGTACCGAATAAAATGGCCACTGAGTGTATATGACATAAATGATCTTCTATTTCTCAATCCGCTAAACGCAAAACACCTGTAGTCAATTTCCAGCCCATAGCTAAACAAATAACGAATCTCATTGCTTATGCACAAGTTTTATTGCTGATTTAGTTCTGCTTTAACATTTATTCATTTAGCTGACGCTTTTATCCAAAATTACTTACAATTGCTATACATGTCAGAGGTTGCATGCCTCTGGAGAAACTAGGGATTAACTGTCTTGCTTAGGGACACATTGGCAGATGGGTCACAGTGGGGAATTGAACCCGGGTATGTCACACCAAAGGCATGTGTCTTATCAATTGTTCCATCACCACCCACTGTCCGTCCTCACTTGCTTGTTCAGAGGCTTGCTGACATGAAAGTTAATCCTTTAATTATCAAACGATTTTACTCTCTTTTAACAAATAGGTCACAACAAGTGAAGGTAAATCCTACACTCTCTAAGGCGAAATATTGTAGTACAGGAGTGCCTCAAGGAACTGTCAGCTCTCCACTCTTGTTCACACTTTATACTAATGTATCAGTAATGAGTGTAGAAGTAGTGAGTCCAACAACTATGTCATAAAATTCTCTGATGACACAATCATTTTAAGTTTATTACATGCTGGTGATTGCTCTTCAACTTATTACAGGGAGATTGACTCCTTTAAGGCTTAGTGTGTGAGGAATCATCTGATCCTTAATAATTGAAAACAAAAGAGATGATATGTGCCCATGACTATGTAGTCACTAGGGACAGAGAAATCGAGCAAGTAACTTCATATAAGTACTTGGGTATACAATTAGATAACTAACTAAAAGGAAATGTGCATGTTGACTATTTGTGTGCCAAACTGGCCTAAAGACTGCATTTGAGACTGGTAGGGGTGAGTACTAAGATCATGACTTTATTTTACAACGCGGTGCTGGAAAGTCTGATCAGATATGGAATGGCATCCTGGTTTGGCACTCTTACCGTCCACTGTAAAATAAAAATTGAAAGACTAATAAAAGTTGCGATGAAGGTTATGGGAAAGAAAGACTACACTTCCCTTCAGACCCAACACAGTCTCACTCCCTACTCGTCAAATGTCTGACGCATGGTCAAGGCCCTTTGTCGTCGCTTTTTAAAGACTTGGGTAGCCCTTTTGCATCAATTATTGACGTTTAGGGATCCATAGACAAGTTAGCAACGCTTAGCAACAATAAATATGCAATATCCGGTTACACTTTCAAGATAAAACGTAACGTTTCGATACATTGCCATGTTGAAACGCGCATAATTAAAGTCGTGAAACGTTGCAGTTTCGTTAGGTTTAGGCACAGAAAGTACTTGGTTGGGTTTAGGCAACAAAACTACTTGGTTAAGGTTAGGAAAACATCATGGTTTGGGTTAAAATAGCTATGTATGTCAATTAAGACTGAAGTTAACTAACGTTAATGTCAATTTACCTCACTCGCCTAAATAAAAACATTTAATGTTTTGTTTCGCACGGGACACAAACCCTGTTCTCCTGCTTCAAGGTCCGGGTTCTGGCCCTCTATCCACCCCAATCACCTCCTTACTTCATCTTCTCTCTTAAATATCATACTTGCCTTTACCATCAAAAACTGACACAACAGGGCTTCATGACGTCAAAGGGATCCCTAGTGCGTCACAAACTGACGATTATGGCTCTTGACCAAGCGTCCATATGTGACGACTTGGGAGTGAGAACGGGTTGTCAGACCATCTTTGAAAAAAATGTTAGTGTCCCAGGCACAGAAAACTCTGAAGGACCCTTCCCATATTCTGCACTCTGAATATGATATATTACCTTCAGGGAAACGCTACAGAGCTAGCAAAACAATCTGCTTGGAACAAGATGGCTTGAAGCACTTCCGGCACTTTATTTATTTTTA
>NW_024043440.1:0-47519 GCF_014851395.1 Micropterus salmoides
TCTTTGTAAAGAGAAACGGACAGAAAAAGTCTCTAACTCTGCCTGTCAGCTCGCTCTGCTCGTTTAAAACTGAATTTACCAACAGAATTGAGTACGAGTGCACTCCAGATTTAGCTGCAGCCAGCTGACCGTGTGCTCTCCTATACCGCAGTTCTGTTTCCATGCATGCAGCAAACTGAAAGCACTGTCGTCGGAGCGTCTACGTGAAAGAGAAGGAAGACATTGCTGGTAGTATTGTCTTCAGAGTTGTTAAACACCTCAGCGCACTGAAGGAAGTCATCTGACTGTGTGTGAGGGCAAGATCGTTGATGTCTGCAGGCAGAGTAGGAGCTCTCCTGTCTGACTGGTCCACCATAGCAGAGAAGATGACCCCTTGAGACACAGCCCCTCCTCATTTGCATAATGAGGCAGAAATGCATACAAAAATTTAAAAAGACAGGCAGAATAAATACCATGGGTGAAAATAAATAAGGTAAATAAATACAAAGGAAATAAAACAGACAAAAATATTAAAACACACATAAATAAATACATTAAAAAAATAAAGTTGAATAAACAAAAAGGTAATTATAACAAAGGTGAATAAGTAAAGGCACTAATTAAAATATACATTTATGTCTCCTTGTATAATTTAATTACTACCTACTTTTTTATTTACTTTATTTTTTTGTGTATTTATTGGATGCTTATTTATTTATTGAGCATTTATTTATTTCTGTATTTATTTCTGGCTGTGTCAGGATCGGTCCTCCATAACGGGGTGGGAGAGTTATCAAGCACGTAAAGTTTGGTTAAGATGTGAGCATTACACTGAAGTTACAACAACTTCCTGTGTCATGGCAAGACTTGATCTCTGACGCCACGCCACGGACACCCCATTGACGAAAACTCGCAAATAGCACAACTTTTCATCTTCAATGCCTTTAGAAGGCACAGCACAAATTTGAAGTCGGTCGGACTAATCCCTAGTTACGAAGTGTGTAAATCATCCAAAATTTGACGTAAAATTCAAAATGGCCGACTTCCTGTTGATTTTAGGGCATCGCTCCAAGAGCTTTTTTGTGCGTCTGGACAAGATACACGTACCACAGAAAATTCGTGCACGTAGGTGAAACGTGCGGCGGGGGCTGCTTCGTTAAAAGTCACTTCCTGTTGCCAGCAGGTGGCGCTATGACTGTGGGTGAATGTCGCATGTACATGTGTTCATGGCGGGACTCTCATCCTACATGTACAGTTTGGTCCAGATGTGAGCATGTACACTGAAGTTACGACAACTTCCGTGTCATGGCGAAGAGTTGATCTTTGACGCCACGCCACGGACACGCCCATTGACGAAAACTTGCAAATAGCACAACTTTTCATCTTCAATGCCTTTAGAAGGCACACATTTGAGGTCGGTCGGACTAAATCCCTAGGAGGAGTTCGTTAAGTACGAAGTGTGTAAATCCCAAATTTGACGTAAAATTCAAAATGGCCGACTTCCTGTTGGGTTTAGGCTATGGCTCCAAGAGACTTTTTTGTGCGTCTGGACAAGATACACGTACCACAGAAAATTCGTGCACGTAGGTGAAACGTGCGGCGGGGGCTGCTTCGTTAAAGGTCACTTTCTGTTGCCAGCAGGTGGCGCTATGACTGTGGGAATGTCGGCATGTACATGTGTTCAGGGCGGGACTCTCATCCTAGATGTACAGTTTGGTCCAGATGTGAGCATGTACACTGAAGTTACAACAACTTCCTGTTTCATTGCGAATCATCGACGCCACGGACACGCCCATTGACGAAAACTCGCAAATAGCACAACTTTTCATCGTCAATGCCTTTAGAAGGCACAGCAGAAATTTGACGTCGATCCGACTAAATCCCTAGGAGGAGTTCGTTAAAGTACGAAGTGTGTAAATCATCCAAAAATGGCCATAAAATTCAAAATGGCCGACTTCCTGTTGACTTTAGGCTATGGGTTCTTGAGGCTTTTTTGTGCGTCTTGATACGATACATGTCCCCAGAAAATTTCGTACATGTAGGTTGAACGTGAACGAGGGGCTAATCATTTCCAATTTTCAGGTGGCGCTAGCGAGTCATTTTGCCACGCCCATGTGCGAAACTTGTAGAATACGAAATTTTTCACCGGTTCTGACATGTTTGCAAATTTTGGTGAGTTTTCGAGTATGTTTAGGCCATGTCATTTGGGCCTACTTTGCAGAAAAAAAAAAAAAAAAAAAAAAAAAAAAAAATAATCCGAGCAGATTCAATAGGGACCTCGCACGGTCGTGCTCGGGCCCTAATTAAAGCTGCAAGCAGCGTTGGCGGGCCCTCGCACTTGTAAGCGCGTCCGCGCGTGAGCCGGCCGAGTTGCACATTCTGGAGCTCTGCCGGTGCGGCTGTGAATTTCCTACGCGGTTCCGACGCCGCATGAAGGTGCTATATGTCACTTCCTGTGTCCCCTATGTGGAGCTACATAGCACTTGCCGCTATGAATATAAATCGGTATTGACGTGTAGATGTCTGCGGGGTGGGAGAGTTATCAAGCACGTAAAGTTTGTTTCAGATGTGAGATGTACACTGAACAATAATGTACCCAAACAATAAAATAAATTCCTTTTATATTTCCCTGCCTTGTTGTTTATGTGTACATACAGAGGAAGAATGTGAGAACAGCACACATTTCATCGTTACTGTGTGTTAGAGCATGGGAGAACAGTGGATACTTTTAATACAGCCCACACCCCTAATACTGTGTAACTATAACAAGTAGAGAACAGAAGAAAAAGATGTTCTTTCTTTACAACTGTCTGCATAGCTTATTCATATTGTGTAATGAATGAAAATAAATAGGCCTACTAGGCTCCTCTCTACTTTGACATTTAAGATTAGCTTGTTTGATCCACCTTCATACACATGTGACATTACTGTACAACTTGAGAAAGGTGAGTTGTTTTCTGCTCCAGCCTGCCTAAAAGAAAAGCGTTTTTGGGATTAAATGGACTTTATTAGCTGCTGCAGTGCAGGATGAACTCAGAACAGACCCATTTCTCACCTTATTATTCTAAATCATGCAACGAAGAAGAAGAAATGCATAATAAATCCTGGGACAAAATCTGTCAAATACTGTACAGCATGTAGTCTGATGAACAAGACTTGTGTTATAGCTGACTTGGGCAGTGAAATGTTTTTTTAATTCATGTGGTCATAGTTGTCCACAACTCAAATCAGAATATAAGAAGAAATGTTTTATACCACCTCAAGAAGGCTTCCTATCAGAAAGGTAGGAAGGTATTTCAAATGTACAACTGCAGTACTTAAATCTAAGTAATTTCCCTGACATTTTTGTGTTACTTTACTTTTAATAGACCCATGTAAGAGGTTTTATACTTCCTGTGAGTATAATCCAATCAATCTTATTTTCATACTGTATATCCGTTGTGTAATTTGATAAATTGTGTTGTATGTCGTGCTCGCATCTCAGAGAAGACTCTGACTGCAACATGCGTCTTTGTAAAGAGAGAAACGGACAGAAAAAGTCTCTAACTCTGCCTGTCAGCTCGCTCTGCTCCGTTAAAACTGAATTTACCATACAGAATTGAATACGAGTGCACTCCAGATTTAGCTGCAGCCAGCTGACCGTGTGCTTCTCCCTATACCGCAGTTCTGTGTCCATGCATGCAGCAAACTGAAAGCACTGTCTGTCGGAGCGTCTACGTGAAAAGAGAAGGAAGACATGCTGGTAGTGTCTTCAGAGTTGTTAAACACCTCAGCGCACTGAAGGAAGCCATCTGACTGTGTGAGGGGCAAGATCGTTGATGTCTGCAGGCAGAGTAGGAGCTCTCCTGTCTGACTGGTCCACCAATAGCAGAGAAGATGACCCCTTGAGACACAGCCCCTCCTCATTTGCATAATGAGGCAGAAATGCATACAAAAATTTAAAAAGACAGGCAGAAATAAATACCATGGGTGAAAATAAATAAGGTAAATAAATACAAAGGAAGAATAAAACAGACAAAATATTAAAACACACACATAAATAAATACATTAAAAAATTAGTAATAAATAAAGTTGAATAAACAAATAAGGTAATTATAACAAAGGTGAATAAGTAAAGGCACTAATTAAAATAAACATTTATGTCTCCTTGTATAATTTAATTACTACCACATTTATTTATTTACTTTATTTTTTTGTGTATTTAATTGGATGCTTATTTATTTATTGAGCATTTATTTATTTCTGTATTTATTTCTGGCTGTGTCAGGATCGGTCCTCCATAACGGGGTGGGAGAGTTATCAAGCACGTAAAGTTTGGTTAGATGTGAGCATGTACACTGAAGTTACAACAACTTCCTGTGTCATGGCGAAGACTTGATCTCTGACGCCACGCCACGGACACACCCATTGACGAAAACTCGCAAATAGCACAACTTTTCATCTTCAATGCCTTTAGAAGGCACAGCACAAATTTGAAGTCGGTCGGACTAAATCCCTAGGAGGAGTTCGTTAAAGTACGAAGTGTGTAAATCATCCAAAATTTGACGTAAAATTCAAAATGGCCGACTTCCTGTTGATTTTAGGGCATCGCTCCAAGAGGCTTTTTGTGCGTCTGGACAAGATACACGTACCACAGAAAATTCGTGCACGTAGGTGAAACGTGCGGCGGGGGCTGCTTCGTTAAAAGTCACTTCCTGTTGCCAGCAGGTGGCGCTATGACTGTGGGTGAATGTCAGCATGTACATGTGTTCAGGGCGGACTCTCATCCTACATGTACAGTTTGGTGCAGATGTGAGCATGTACACTGAAGTTACGACAACTTCCGTGTCATGGCGAAGACTTGATCTTGACGCCACGCCACGGACACCCCATTGACGAAAACTCGCAAATAGCACAACTTTTCATCTTCAATGCCTTTAGAAGGCACAGCAAATTTGAGGTCGGTCGGACTAAATCCCTAGGAGGAGTTCGTTAAAGTACGAAGTGTGTAAATCATCCAAAATTTGACGTAAAATTCAAAATGGCCGACTTCCTGTTGGTTTTAGGGCATGCTCCAAGAGGCTTTTTTGTGCGTCTGGACAAGATACACGTACCACAGAAAATTCGTGCACGTAGGTGAAACGTGCGGCGGGGGCTGCTTCGTTAAAAGTCACTTCCGTTGCCAGCAGGTGGCGCTATGACTGTGGGTGAATGTCAGCATGTACATGTGTTCAGGGCGGGACTCTCATCCTACATGTACAGTTTGGTGCAGATGTGAGCATGTACACTGAAGTTACAAACTTCCGTGTCATGGCGAAGAGCTGATCTTTGACGCCACGCCACGGACACGCCCATTGACGAAAACTTGCAAATAGCACAACTTTTCATCTCAATGCCTTTAGAAGGCACAGCACAAATTTGAGGTCGGTCGGACTAAATCCCTAGGAGGAGTTCATTAAAGTACGAAGTGTGTAAATCATCCAAAATTTGACGTAAAATTCAAAATGGCCGACTTCCTGTTGGGTTTAGGCTATGGCTCCAAGAGACTTTTTTGTGCGTCTGGACAAGATACACATACCACAGAAAATTCGTGCACATAGGTGAAACGTGCGGCGGGGGCTGCTTCGTTAAAAGTCACTTCCCGTTGCCAGCAGGTGGCGCTATGACTGTGGGTGAATGTCGCATGTACATGTGTTCAGGGCGGGACTCTCATCCTACATGTACAGTTTGGTGCAGATGTGAGCATGTACACTGAAGTTACGACAACTTCCGTGTCATGGCGAAGAGCTGATCTTTGACGCCACGCCACGGACACGCCCATTGACGAAAACTTGCAAATAGCACAACTTTTCATCTTCAATGCCTTTAGAAGGCACAGCAGAAATTTGAGGTCGGTCGGACTAAATCCCTAGGAGGAGTTCGTTAAAGTACGAAGTGTGTAAATCATCCAAAATTTGACGTAAAATTCAAAATGGCCGACTTCCTGTTGGGTTTAGGCTATGGCTCCAAGAGACTTTTTTGTGCGTCTGGACAAGATACACATACCACAGAAAATTCGTGCACGTAGGTGAAACGTGCGGCGGGGGCTGCTTCGTTTTAAAGTCACTTCCTGTTGCCAGCAGGTGGCGCTATGACTGTGGGTGAATGTCGGCATGTACATGTGTTCAGGGCGGGACTCTCATCCTACATGTAAAGTTTGGTCCAGATGTGAGCATGTACACTGAAGTTACGACAACTTCCTGTGTCATGGCGAAGAGTTGATCTTTGACGCCACGCCACGGACACGCCCATTGACGAAAACTTGCAAATAGCACAACTTTTCATCGTCAATGCCTTTAGAAGGCACAGCAGAAATTTGAGGTCGGTCGGACTAAATCCCTAGGAGGAGTTCGTTAAAGTACGAAGTGTGTAAATCATCCAAAATTTGACGTAAAATTCAAAATGGCCGACTTCCTGTTGGGTTTAGGCTATGCTCCAAGAGACTTTTTTGTTCGTCTGGACAAGATACACGCACCACAGAATATTTGTGTACATAGGTGAAACGTGCGGCCGGGGCTGCTTCGTTAAAGGTCACTTCCTGTTGCCAGCAGGTGGCGCTATGATTGTGGGTGAATGTTGGCATGTACATGTGTTCAGGGCTGGACTCTCATCCTACATGTACACTTTGGTCCAGATGTGAGCATGTACACTGAAGTTACAAAAACTTCCTGTTTCATGGCGAATCATCGACGCCATGGACACGCCCATTGACGAAAACTCGCAAATAGCACAACTTTTCATCGTCAATGCCTTTAGAAGGCACAGCAGAAATTTGATGTCGATCCGACTAAATCCCTAGGAGGAGTTCGTTAAAGTACGAAGTGTGTAAATCATCCAAAAATGGCCGTAAAATTCAAAATGGCCGACTTCCTGTTGACTTTAGGGTATGGGTTCTTGAGGCTTTTTTGTGCGTCTGGATATGATACATGTCCCCAGCAAATTTTGTACATGTAGGTTGAACGTGAACAAGGGGCAGGGGCAGAAAGTTCTTGAATGTTCTCCACTTGTTATCCTGTAGTTACATTAAAAGTATCCACTGTTCTCCCATGCTCTATAATCACACATTAACAACAAGCTGTGTGCTGTTCTCCCATTCTTACTTTGTATTTACACATAAACAAGAATGCATGTGGGGAAATATAAAAGGTATTTAATTTATTGTTTTGGGGTTATTTTCTGTGTTGCTCCTTCTTCTTCTTTTTATCCTCATCTGACAAAGATGCAAGTCATGACCACATCATGCTACCTCCTCTTTTTTTGTGGTTTTTGGCAATAAAAGAAAAAAACAACACAGAAAATTATAATATATATTATTATGTAACAATTAAATTAACTAAGCATACAATCCGGCTAAATAATAACTATCAGTATTTGTTTTGTTTTTTTTACATTCACAATTATTAGCTTAAGCCTATTGCATTTTATACTGCATAAATTAGAGGACTTTTCCTCTCCTCACAGCTTAACAAATTCGCGATCTGGGTGATTTTTAACCAGACTGAAATCGCCCAAAAGGGGCGGGACTGCACGGATCACGACTTGACGCTGATTGGACAACGATATTCAGAGACAAACTGTCTGTCAAAAACAGTTGCCAGTTAACTAACAGTGTGGTACAAAGTGTGAGAAAAACCCCCTGCCTTTCCCGGTTTGGTGGTGCGTTGCCCGATCGCCCTAATGAATAAATGGCCCTTGCTGTGTTTCACCACTTAGAAGGCCCAGGTGTTAGGATAGGAAGTGTACAGACACCAACCTGAATGGGATGCGCATATACGTAACTACCTTTCTGCATGTACACTTTCACTTCTAAAATACATGATTTTTGTGAGTCTCACCTCTGCTCAACATGGCCAGCGTGCTCTGAATCTCAGTGAAGATAAGACAAGGATAAGCTGGCAGCGTCAAGAGATGTTCCTCCTCTCCTCAGAGGTTATGTGAGTCAGACCAGGTTAAACATGAAGTGTTTCTGTGTTTCTTCCTGCCTGTAGGCGGGATCTCTCTGGCTTTTCTTTTGTCTCCCCCTCTCCATGTTTGCCTGTTTAGTGTCGGCGTCTCTGCTCAGGGAGGGGTTTAAACCATAAACAGCAGACAGTCCTCAGGCCTTATTGGCTCCTGCCTCCTCTCTGTGCCTGTCACTATGATGAACGGGGGAACTGAGCAGTGCTGTGACGTCGCCCCCCTCCACCCATTCACTCTTGTCCTCTCTCTGCCTCTTTCTTTCCTCAGAGCCTCGCTCTGTGACTGATGGTGGATGGGTGGTCATGTGATGCTTTAATACCCAGAGATTTTCTGCTAGGCATGCTCTGTAGGCTCCCTCCCTCCCTCCCACCCTCCCTCCATCCATTCCTATCTGAGGAGAGGCTGCTTATTATTGTCCTGCATCCAGCCGCTTGCCCAGCTCTCCTTCCGGGAGGATCTATTGTTAGCTGACAGTGACATTTCATGTCTGACTGAGGGCTGTCACACACTCATTCATTCATTCTGCATGTGCAGTGTGGGGAGGCAGCAGCAGGGACATTTGTACATGTGGCTGGTAAGTGACATGCTTGGTGTGTGTGTGTGTGTGTGTTGCTGTTGGGCTTATGTAATTCACCAGGGCTCCTATCGGTTATGATTAGCACTAAAGCGTAATGTATTGTGTTGATTGATGTAGTTGTTGGTTGATGACTGAATGTTTCCACAGTGTTTTCCAATAGAAACATAGAATGGTTGGTCCTGTGTGTGTGTGTGTGTGTGTGTGTGTGTGTGTGCAATAGAAAATCTATTCACTGCTTCACCCTCTCCTCTAACTGAACAGCCCTCCCTTCATTGATTATCAGTTATTAAGTGATTATGAATGTGTTGGTTGGAACTGATGTACTGTAGTGCCCCTGCTGAAAGCTTCCTGTTTGGACTGCATTTGCTGTGGTTATTTGTATATTGTGCTTTAGTGCGTCAGTGGGGAGAACTCAGTGAGCGACAGGACACAGACTCATAGGCTAAGCTTTTAGGGGTGGCTCTAGTGTTTCCATCATAAACACAACAGCAGCAGCAAAGACAGATGGGGTGGTGCGTATAGCAGCCATTGTCAGCTACCTCCACCTGAGTTGTCACTGGCAGCTCGGGGCTCAGTGTCACCGTGTGTCAACCAAGCAATGAGCTTATATAATATAATATATAATATATATATAATATATATAATACTTCAGAGATGAGGAAAATCATTCGCTGTCCATCACAGTCTCATCAGAAAAGTAGCAAACTTCCTCCTCTAGGGATGGGTTTTTAATCATTACTTGGTCCAGTACTTTATCAATACACTTATCAGTATCAGTAACTATCAAATGTATTAATGTAACGATGTACAGAAACACACACGAAAACAGAGAGATCCTGCTGTGGGTGTGTCTGCATGTCTTTTAGCATGGTGCTGTATTGAATGCCACATGGCAGCACTAAGATAATCCCAGCCAATCCCACTCCAATCCTCCCAGTAGAGCTGATCAGAGGCATAGCAGGATGAGAGGGCTTTGATTCAAGCCTTCAGCCCGACTCTGTCTTCAGTGAGTTGGTGTAGACATGCATATAGTATGGCTGTGTGCTGATAAGAACAGATTTATTACCTCAGTATACACTGTCTTAATGAGTTTATGGTCTCAGTTGCTATTTTCAAGTCTTCTTCAACACAACAAGATGTTCATTTAGTAAACTATGGTCCCATTTAGAGGAAAATAGATCAGAAAGTAGGGGAGGCTTTAGGGCAGGGCTATCTTGTGATTGACAAGTCCCAAAAATGGCAAGCTGTCAGTCTATACAGAGGCAATTCGTATCTGCTGCTCTGTGTACATTTAACCAGCGAACCAGTGAAAAAGCTTATCAGGAGTCGCTGTTAATTTTTCCGGTAAGTACGTTAGTTAGTTTTAAACCTGTTTGTTGCTAGCCAAAATTAGCATCATGTATATACACATAGTATATATTCTGAATATATAATGCCATCACATTGTATTTTATGTAAATCTGCACTGCTTTTCCAAATAAAGATATACAATAAAATAAAAACTAAAGTAGGCTTATTTAGATTTTTTAATAAAAACTGTAATGAAATAGGTAGGTAAATTTATTTTGTCCCAATATAACAGGTTATAGAGTGAAATTGAGTTTGTAATTCCCTTCTGCTATGCCAGACACACATTAATGTTCTATATTAATGTAGAACATTAAAAAAAAAAAAAAAGAGTAAACAGAAATAAACTATATTCAATGGAGTAGTGCTGAAGATGAATTAGAGTTTACTGGCAATACTTCTCTCCAACGTGCGCTCACTGTGTAACAAACTGGACGAACTTCAGCTACTGGTGGGGAAAAACAGAGGCTCTTCACCTTATGTTCTTTACTCCAAGCAGACGTGGCTCTGTGGATCTCTGTGCTGCAGCTGACTGGATTCCAACTCTACAGAGTGGACAGCGACACAGATCTCTCTGGCAAAACAAAATGTGGAGGTATCAACAGTGGTTGGTGTACCGACGTGATTTAGCAGCTCCTTATCTGGAATATTTTATCATTACCTGTAAACCGTTTTACTCCCCCCATGAGTTTGCTTCATTCACTCTGGTTGGTGTTTATAGTTTTGTCTCAGTGGAGGTTTGTTTGACAGAAAGTCTCAGAAGGATATTCTTATCTGTCTCTATTGTAGAGCTGGTTACCTTGGTGACGTAAGTTAGCTGATTAAAGATCAAAGGACTGGGTCCTCTGTTCTGATTGGTGGACTGAAGTTAAGCTATTTTCTGTTTGTGTCCTCTTCACTGAACACATACACACATTAATACACTGACAGACACAATACAAACACACACACACACACACACACTAATACTCTGACAGACACAATACACACACACACACACACACACACATTAATACACTTACAGACACAGCGCGCACACACACGCATACAGAGAATACAAAGCTCTACTCTTGGCTCTTAATGATGTCATACAGAGCTGGTTTTCCATATATGGTAATTTGTCTACAGCCTCAATTATTGTCCAGCTGCGGACTGTAGCACCTCTGAAGTCACGCCCCTCAATCTACTGTCTGCAGCCAAACTGTTCTCAGCCTGGCAACTCCTACGCTCAGTCTGTCTGTACCACTCAGCAGCATAATCATCCTGTTTCAGGGGTGGGGGGTCTTAAAGAGACAGGAGCATCTACAGCTCGTTTCAGACAGAGGCTGAAATGAGAACTTGCATTCTGGGGCTGTAACCCAGAAATTTATTTTTGAAAAGTTGGCGGTCCAGTCTAGTGTCTGACACACTGTCAGATCTTCTAATGGTCCTGCTGTCCTCCCCAGAGATCAAGGAGTACAATCCATAGACTGTATAATAAATGGAAATCCCACAAAAGCTGTGATGTTGTGGCTCCAGGACTCTTTTAGAACCAGGTGGCCAGAAGGGGCTGATTGTAGAAAGTGAGCAGTCTGATGAGGAGGTTTCAGTTTAATGATAAAGCCTGTATGTCTTAAGTTCATTTTATAGCAATAATATAATTTTGCTTCAAATTTCACTCTGGCTTCTTCTTTAAGTTTGTATTTGACATAACACCTTATTATCTCAATTAAAAGTACAGAAACAAATGTATATGTGACACAAAAGGCAATTTGTTATTATTATTTCTCACCCACCATGTAATGGTAGAAAAAAATTGCTCCAATGCAAAACTTATTTTCCAACCCTTGCTGTATATTATTACTTCGTATTCTTCTTGAAACGTACATATTCAAAAGTAGTGATAAGTGTCTACACTGCCTGAATTCTACCAGAAGTAGAACAAGAAGAATGTAGTGACGAAACGCTAGAGAGGTCTAGCGCTGTTTTGTCCATTTTCGGCTATTGTAGAAACATGACGGTGCAACATGGCACCATCCATTGGAAGGGGGGACACACGGATATGTAGATACAAATGACTCGCTCTAAGGTAATAAAAACATAACGTTTCATTATATAATGTCTGTATACCACTGAAAACATAGTTATCTTATATTGCATTTCTGTCAATAGATCCCATTTACTAATAGATCTCAGAAATACACACTGGATCTTTAAAGAGGTATATTATGCTTTTTTGGCCTTTTTCCTCTCCTTTCTTATGTTTTATTTCTTTTTTTGTGCAAGCCTAAAGTCCTTCACAAAGACATTTCCCATCTCCCACAGAAAATACTGCTCTGAACTGCCTGAAAACAGTTTGTTTGAGGTCCAGCCTTTTCCTTTTGTTCTCTGTGACATCACAGCAAAATGCAGCACACAGTGACAAGACCTCCGCCTGCTACCTCAGTATCTTGCCCAAGGACACTTAGACATGCAGCCTGGGGGAGCTGGGGATTGAACCGCTAACCTTCCGATTAACAGCCAACCCGCGCCACCTCCTGAGCCACAGCCACTTTCCAGATCTTTGCAGATCCCTTCTCCTGTGATGTGCAAAATGTCCCCAGTGTGCTACAAATGGAACTCATCGACCTACAGTGCAACTCTGAACTCAAAGCTAAGTTCAGAGAGCTAAATGGAGAAATGGAAAAGCTTGGAAGTTTCTTGAGAGGATTCCCTCCATCCTTCCCAGAGCTTTCTGAGATGTTCAAGCAGACCATATGCCTTTTTGTAAGCACATATCTCTGTGAGAAACTGTTCTCCACCATGAAATTCAATAAATCAAAGTACAGGTTCCAGGCTGAGTGATGTCCATCTTCAAGCCATACTGAGGGTTTCATCTGCCACCTCCCTCAAATGTGGCTGAGCTGTCTAAGAAGAAGCACTGTCAGGTGTCTGGCAGCAAGCATTAGGCAAGAAAAGGCAAGAATGACTGTACATAGTTAAAGTTGAGACATTCCGCACAGTTGGAGTCCCCTCCCCCCAACAGTTACGTTTTTTTAATGCTGCACTTTACTGGCCCCCCACTGACCAGACTGGACACTCATCGGCCCCCAGGTAAATTAAGTTTGAGACCCCTGATATACAGGATGAAAGACAAGGTGTGTCCAGAGGTATCTTGAGTATGGAGACAGACTTTGTATGTAGCATCGTATCGCTGCTGTGGAGATGATTTAATATATCACAATCACCTCTCTGACATGATTACCACATTTCAAATCCAACCATATTACTTTATGTTGTACGTTTTGCTGTATCTAGCAGTACAATTGGGGCAGGGACAACTGACAGAACCCCATGTTGACAGGGATCATCAGGTCTCCTGGTTCTGCTACCAGGCATCTCCTCAGTAGTAGACAACTGTCGGAGGAGGAGGGTGGCACTCTGGAGGTCTGCAATGTAAATGTAGTCCTTCTCCACCTTCAATGAGTACAAGCTCCACTTCCTGGACATTTTGTTGTACACCTTCCTGTACCTGATAATACAGAAAGGAGTATCAGCTTAGTGAAAAGTTTGCAATACCTGATATTGTTCTCTTTTACAGTAATTAGCATTTCCACATAAAATGCAATCAAAACAATTAAAGCTGCAAGCAGCGTTGGGCGGGCCCTTGCACGTTTAAAGTCGGGGCGTGAGGCTGCCACGCTACATATTCTGGAGCTCCGTCGGTGCAGCTGTGAATTTGCTACGCGATTCGGACGCTGCATGAAGGCGTCATATGTCACTTCCTGTGTCCCCTTTGTGGCGCTACATAGCACTTGGCGCAATGACTAGAAATAAATATTGGCGTATAGATGTGTTCGGGGCGGGACAGTTATCAAGCACGTAAAGTTTTGTTCAGATGTGAGCATGTACACTGAAGTTATAACAACTTCCTGTGTCATGGCGAAGAGTTGATCTTTGACACCACACCACGGACACGCCCATTGACGAAAACTCACAGATAGCACAACTTTTCATCGTCAATACCTTTAGAAGGCACAGCAGAAATTTGAAGTCGATCCGACTAAACCCCTAGGAGGAGTTTGTTAAAGTATGGAGTGTGTAAATCGCCAAAAATGAGCATTAAATCCAAAATGACCGACTTCCTGTTGGGTTTAGGCTATGGCTCCATGAGGCTTTTTTGTGCGTCTGGACATGATACACGTACCACAGAAAATTTGTACACGTAGGTGAAATGAGCGGCGGGGGCTGCTTCGTTAAAGGTCACTTCCTGTTGCCAGCAGGTGGCGCTATGACTGTGGGTGAATGTCGGCATGTACATGTGTTGAAGGCGGGACTCTCATCATACATGTACAGTTTGGTCCAGATGTGAGCATGTACACTGAAGTTACAACAACTTCCTGTGTCATGGCAAACAGTTGATCTTTGACGCCACGCCACGAACGCCCATCGACGAAAACTCACAGCACAACTTTTCATCATCAATGCCTTTAGAAGGCACAGCAGAAATTTGAGGTAGATCCGACTAAATCCCTAGGAGGAGTTCGTTAAAGTACGGAGTGTGTAAATAATCCAAAAATGACCATAAAATTCAAAATGGCCGACTTCCTGTTGGGTTTGGAGCATCGCTCCAAGAGGCTTTTTTGTCCGTCTGGACATGATACATGTGCCACAGAATTAAAACAGTAAAAGGTTTTCACACAGTAGGTTTAGCTATGAACAATAGTCTTACCTGCGCTGCTGTTTTCCAACTCTGCTGCAGCTACAAATAATTCATGGCTCGCTACACCAGCCTACACTCATAGCTACCATTAGCTGTATGCTAATTGCTAAGTAGGTAGCTACGTTGGCTAGCGCATGCTCAAGCGACGACCGGCAGCAGGTTTTCTTTCTGCTTATTGTTTGTTTTGATGTTTTTATGTATGGATTGCCGAAAGTCTCCTGTCTGCACAAAAATTTTACCCTCGGGTACTAATAAAGACACCTTGACCTTGACCTTGAAAGTAGCAAATTCCCATCAAAATTAAATAAGACAGATTACCTGTCCAGCAGAAATAAAGCGACCACGGTGTAACTTCAGCCTCTTGGGCTACCTCAGTTGTCACCATCGTTGAAAAGCCACACAAATATTACCTCCGGTCTGACCGCTTCGTTCGTCAGGTCTGAGAGTGACTGGGTCACCCACTTGTCACCCAGCCAATCATTGCATTTGGTGTGAATGGAACGAGTGGCTATGTTTACTGCAGCCCTGAGAGGACTACAGACAGCCAATTTTTATACTCTTTTTTTTCAGAGCACCTAACTTTTTAATTTGCATTGGTGTATAAAGACAGTTTCAACAAATATGAGTGTTTTAGAAACAACTTGCCTACCCTGCCTTTCATTGCAGAGGTAGCCACAGATCTAGTTAACAATGGAAACACGTTCCCACCAGATATCTTTTCACTAAATGTCCAGATAACAACAGCATCCCAACAAAGAAACTGCAAAAACATATGTTTAGAGTTGTCAGGGCGGCACTGCAGGCAGAGCAAACTGGGGGTCAAAGGTCATCTAATTTTAAATCTCAGAGCAGCCTACCGGATTTATTTGCAGGAGGTTTCATGGCAGTGAAAGAACCCAGTGTGTGCTGAGTGCTGAGCTCTACAGATCACTGTTGAAAGGGTCTGGTAGGATACGGGTTAGGAAACATTGAGGTTTGGATTAAAATGACTACCTTGTTAAGGATAAGGGGCAGTCACTGTAATAGTGACAATAATAAACACATGGTTTTAAGGTTATGGAGCGATCGTGTTCAGGCTGACTGTCAGCTCCATGTTGAAGTCCTAGGTTTTGTTGACTCCTCCATTCCCACCTCCTGACCTCCACGTTTGCAGCGTTATCATTTCTTTGGCTACATCTGACACTGTCATACCCAAAGCTAAGGCTTTGTATCATGGACGAACATTTCTTAGTATTGGTGCCAATATAATACCTGAAAATCAACTCAAACACCAAAACAAATGGTCGAATATAAGGTGTCAAACATTTAATCAGGTGATCAGAGAAGTAGTAAAAGTTAGTTGCATTAGTTAAACTTAAAGGTCCAGTGTGTAATATTTCTGAGGATCTATTGACAGAAATGCAATGTAATATCCATAACTATGTTTTCAGTGGTGTATAAAGACCTTACATAATGAACCGTTATGTTTTTATTTCCTTAGAATGAGACATTTTTATCTACATAACCGCGGGCACCCCCTTCAGTGCAGGTTGCAGTATTTTGTCCTCATGTTTCAACAATAGTCGGCAACGGACAAACGCTACAGAGCGTGTTTCGTCATCACAGCGTTCTTCTGCTTGTATAATTCCGGTAGTGTAGACACCAGTCACTACATTGAATACCTAAAAAGAAAAAGAAGAGGGAATTACAATAATAGTAAGATACAGTCTCTGAGTAGTCTTCTGGTTTATTAGAAGTAAGAAGAGAAGTGACATTTGGACAAATGAAGGAGCACATGTATTTAGTACGAGAGCCGACACCCTGTGGATCTTTATATCATGAAGCCAGGGCAGTCGCTACAGATGCAGACAGCTGACGTCTGAAAAGTCGGCTGCCTTCAACAATCCCCGGTGATCTCAGCATACGATCTCCAACAATTCGAATATTGTTGGCCTTCGCCTGCCAGCAGCTCTGGTGGGAGATCCCGGCTTCAGCGCTCCAAGCACACAGCCTCAACTAGCCGCCGTCCGTCCGCCCGCCGGCCTACTCAAGTCCAGGCGCCCGAGCAACCCCCGAGCCAGCACCCCGACTGTCCCTCCACTCCAAACATTTCTGAATGGACAGTCATCCGGCTCCAACAAGAACTCAACCAAGAACTTTTGGGGCACCCTAGACCCCAAGCTTATTGCTACGTCTTTGCAGAATGACGCTCCTTGAACTGCAACCTTCGCGGCCATCAGATCCAGTCTCAGCATGCACCCTCGCAGTCTCTCTGCCTCCCACCCCAGCTGCACTCTTCCAAACCCAACCGTTTCACACAGACAGCCTCTCATAGCTCCCCCACCACCAATCACTCCCCAACCAGTAGGTATGGGCATTGCTACTCTGCACCTTTACAGTATCGACCGAAACAGCCGGGTATCAAGTAGAATCAAAACGTGTTCGTCCCTGTTGCATGTTTTTCACCAAAAGCCCGGGTTTCCGTTGGTGTCATCTTCTGGTACCATCTTACACTTCGCCGTACATTTTCATGTGATTCCCGCACTTCCGCTGATACCCAGTCAATGCAATACTCAACCATCGATCACGCCATCGCCCCCATCCGCACTGCAGGGCAAGGAGCCTGGCCATCCAAGGCACATATCACCAGCACTTTGAAGTGTTTCCCATTCACCCCGACTAATGGCACCTTTCCACCTTTACCTGGGGCGGCTGTGGCTCAGGGGGTAAAGCGGGTTGGTCGTTAATCGGAAGGTCGGCGGTTCAATCCCTGGCTATCCCTGGTTGCATGTCGAAGTGTCCTTGGGCAAGATACTAACCCCGATTTGCCCCTGGCGGCTGTTCCGCACTTAGGCTCAGTGTATGAATGTGTATGACTGGTGAATGCAGATGTAGTGTAAAAGTGCTTTGAGTGGTCGAAAAGACTAGAAAGGCGCTATATAAATACGGAGCATTTACATTCTCCAGAAGGGCGCTACTACTTCGCAGTTGGTGTAACCTCGAGCATAAGAAAAAATAATAATAATAAAACATAAGAATTAAATTAATTAATTATTATTATTAATTGAACATATATTAAAGTAATAGATGATTCCTCACCTTTGTCGCAACCCTCTACGCCACCATCTTACGGCCTCAATCTCGACTTCTGCACAAAAAAGTCCCTCTCTCCCCAGAGAAAACAGAAGGCCCCAACACATCACTGGAGTTCCTGGGGATCACCCTCGACTCAAGGTCTCTCCAGGCATCCTTGCCCCCGAGAAAATCCATTGCATTTCCTTGCTAATTTCCTTCTGGCCACCGTTGCACCAAACGGCGTCATCTCTCTACTAGGCCGCTTAACTACGCCTCCCGGATCATCCCACAAGGTCGGTCCTTCCCGTCACATCTCATTTCCATAGCCGCTTCCGTCCCATCTCTCCATGACCTCATTAAACATGGTTACATTTCCTTTCATCCTAGAACGGCATCTCCCTCTTCCACGACAACCATGTCACCACGCCAGAAGTCATCCAGCTCTTAACAGATGCTGCCCCTTCTGTCATCTTCGGCTACTATGGCAGTAGTTGGTTCGCAGCGGACTGGCCACTTGAATTTTCAGCCCCCCCTCCTTCCTCTACTATCCACGACACGTACCCAGTGGATGGAAGGTGGGGACAACACGGAAAAGCAGTGGGAAACACCAATTGCAGAAAGCAACGAAACCTGCAATAGAACAGAGAGGAGGGCTTGGGGAGGAGAAAAACAACAACAAACACAAACAAAAACAAACAAACAAAAAATAATAATAGTAAAAGACAACCAGCCGAACAGCAGCAATAAACAGCTGACATAGTATGACAACTAAGAGAAAAATTAAAACAAGAAACAGTCATGCACACTAAATAAGCAACACAGCACAGCCACGAGAGCTGGGATAATAACAATTAATTTAAATAAGTAACTGAAAGAAAAGCATCAGGAATAATTCTACCAGGGACAACCTAAATTTGTTTGTGTCTATGTGTGAGACTGTGTGTGTCTGTGTGCGTGTGGGTGAATGTGTCTGTATGTGTGTGTGTACATGTGTGTGCGCGCATAAGCCTGTTAAAGAATGTAGTTATTAGTGAGAGTTGGATACCACGACTGTGCCACACTTACCCCAGCAACAGGCAGGCAAGAACCCCAGTAGCCAATAGGGGTGGGAGAAAGAAAAATAAATTAAAAATCAATCAAAAAAAACCAAAGACTCCCAGATGCACCGCGATGCACACCAAGTACTTAAGCACACCTTTTTCCGTTCACCTCCCTGTGACTCAGCTTTCTCATCCCTCCCACCCAAATCCCTATCTTTTTCTCTCTCTCTCCCTCTGCTCTCTTGTCTCTGTCTGCATACAGGAACCGGGGGAGTTTCTGCATGTCCGCAGACTAAGAGACGGCTCCCCCTACCTAGAGTCTCGACTCCACCGGTTCCCACACACAGATGTTGCACTGTTTTACCACAAGCTGAAATTATGTCAGTACTACTTTGTGTTTCTGTTGTATTTAAAAAAATTAAAAAAGACATTTTGGTAAGATTTGCATGCTTATCTAATTAAGTAAAGTGAGAGGAGCCTTGATCCTCACCAGACAATGCCTTTGTAAACTTCATGTATTATGTGGTTTATAATGGACTGTGGTGCAGAAACAGTGAGACTTACATTGTCCTGTTATCTGTCAGTGGTCATATTGATGCGGTAGATGTGATAGTTTCTGAGATGTTCTTCATTTACTTTGGTATGTTAGTCCAGATGAGCCAACCTCCCCAAGTTGTAAAATACTGTATTACAGGAGTATGAGACATCATGTAGCACTTGTTCCCTGTTAGTGTGTGTGTGTGTGTGTGTGTGTGTGTGTGTGTTGACAGCTGGTTAATATTAGCATCTTTATCTGCATGTTTCCTTATCTGCTGTGAAGCCAACATCGCCCCTATTCCCCACTCCCCTCTTTTTTCTCATTCCACCTATCGCTCAGCTTTTCCAGTATGAGTAAAAACACCATTCAAGATTCAGGGAGGGAAACCAAAGTGTAATTACTACTGTATATATTGTTGTAAATAAAACATTTACAACTTTGTGAAAAGTCGCAACAAATCACAAAACTGAGAAAATGTTAGTGGTGTCACAGAATGCTGAGTGCGGACACAGGAAAGTGATCTGGAACCAAACGCAGGATAACTAGGCAGAGCAGGTTCAGCTTCAGTGTTTTAATAAATCACAGAACAAAAGTTGAAAAAGCTGACTCGGTGCAGAGGCAGACAGGGTTAAAAAAACTAAAGGGCAGTCCAAAACAAAAGCAAACCAATCCAAAAAGTTCAAATAAATCCAGTATTGATGCAGTGGTACTAACACAGGAGACAGACAAGGGGAAAACACTGACTTAAATTTACCAGAGAAAGGTGATTACCAAGACACAGGTGGGACTAATGAGGGTGGAACATATTGGGAGTATTCTCACTTTTCAACTTATACTAGACTGATGTTCTTTAGCAAGAATTCAGCTTTAATGGTTCATGTTTAATCATACAATTAGCTTTTCAGTAAGTAGGAAACACAGGGAGTGCTAATATATATAGAATTTATTACAATGTGAACCATAAACCATATCTTTTTTAAATGGCCCTATAACACAAATATGGGCAATATTTAAAACTCAAAGTAAACAGAAGGAGAGAAGGCCTTTTTTCACGTCACTCCACGCTAACAGCACATGGAGGAGGCTTCCCAGGTCTCTGCAGCTCTCTGGGCATCCGGTGGGACATCTGATCCACAGTGTGACTCTGGGAGGAAAATGTGTAATAAATGCTTCAGGTGATAAAAAATATAAAGTAAATAATATTTATAAAATAGAATATTGTGGAGAACTTCGTTTTCTAACGTATCTTAATTCAAAAAGTGAATTTTGATATATTCTATATTCATTACACAAAGTGAAGCATTTCAAGCCCTTTTTGTTTTCATCATGATGATTACAGTTTACAGCTCATGTAAATAAAAACTCCAGTATCACAAAATGTATAAAAATCTTTAGAATAAATACATTTCTGTATATAAATATACAGAAATGTCAACTGGAGAAGAGCTTTCTAATCAGCTAATTAACTCAAAACACCTGCAAAGGTTTCTGAAGCCTCTAATCTCTGTCTGGTTCTGGTGCACAGAGTGAACCTTTCCACAGTATTCAAATTTTTTTAGATGCTCCTCTAAAAGATGCCTCAGTGTTTTAATGTTGACAGCACTATTATGTCACATCCGTGATGGAACATAGGAGACAGTCTTTAAATGTTTTTGTGTTGTCCTTCTATGTCAGACAATTTAATATCAGCTGTCACATGTCCTGTAGCCAAGTTGTCCTAGTACCTTTACGTACAGTTTAAGCTTTGAGTAGCAGACTGGAGGCATGAGATCTTCAACAAGAACCGATTGCTAAAATCTTGTGACAAATATAAAAAGTACCTTTCTCATTAGTAGTAAGTATCCTATTTCTCACATCTCACACAGCCCTGCCGACAGCAGCAGTGTTGTTGGTGTGAATGCTGTAAAGGATTCACAACATATGTTATTCTACAGCGAAATTCTTTATTATTGGGTGTGAATGCTGCAAGCTTTTGACGTAGAAACTCTGTAACTCTGTTCAAACTCCAAGTTGTCCGGCTCAATGAGGAATGGGGTGCTATTACTTTTGTCATTGATACCTTGAATACTTTTTATTATATATAATATTCAAGGTTTTCCAGGAAAATTGTAAGAGAATGGAGAGACTGTTGAAATCCTCCTCATACCTACTCCACTTTGAAAGCTCACCAGTTCAGCATACTTTCAGCTACAGATTTGATTTAAACTGTAAATTGGTCACAAGAAGTTAATCTATTAATGATGTATTCAGCTTTTTGATATATTTTATGGTTTGTTCACGGTTACTGTCGAAGTTTTATGCTTTTTTGAGCTCTTTTCTGAGTTTATAATGGGTGTGTATTGCGTGAGTTAGAGTGGGTGACATCATCACTACAGTGTAGCAGGCTTGTGAAATTATCTTAAACTTTTCTCTTTAACTCGCTGGCTTAAGTTAGCTGATTAAAGATCAAAGGACTGGGTCCTCTGTTCTGATTGGTGGACTGAATTTAAGCTATTTTCTGTTTGTGTCCTCTTCACCAAACACATACACACACACATTAATACACTGACAGACACAATACACACATGCGTGCGCACACACACACACACACACACACACAGAGCCATCAAAGCATCGAGCTTTAAACTTTACTGAATGGGAGAACACATGTAAGCTGTGTGCCCCACAAACACACACACACACACACACACACACACACACACACACACACATTAAAGGAGACTTATTAAGGTGCGTTCCCACTGAAAGCGAATCCAGCGTTTTGTGAACTGGTGAAAATAACGATCTGACATGGGTCACGGGCGCACAAAAATGGCTCGATAGCGCCCCCTAACAATTTTCAAAACCTTTCTCTTTGGCCTACATTCACCAAACATGGCAGGTATATGTATCATGTCCACTTAAAAATAAGCCTCTTGGACCACTACCCTGCCATTTTGGATTGAATGTGCAAGAATTTTTCATTTACACCCTCCCTATTTTAACGAACTCCTCCTAGGGATTTGATCAGATCAACTTCAAATGCGGGCTGTGCCATGCCAACACCCTTGCGATGTTGAATTGCTAAACTTTTTTTGATTGATCAAACAAACGGCGTGTCAATGGCGTGGCATGGCGTGGCAATCAATTTGATGATTCGCCATAAAAAAGGAAAACGTGTGTAAATTGGCTGAACATGGTCAGATCTGCCCCAAACTTCACATGCTTGATAAGACTCCTGCCCTGAAGACATCTACATGTCAATATCCAGTCGTAGTGAAAGCGCCACCTACTGGCAACAGGAAGTGACATGTTTTATTTGTTGCGATACTGCTCCTAGCAGGATAATCCGATTTGGCTCAAAACTGTCTCAAAAAAGCCTTAAGACCTACATGATGTGAGGTTTTCAAGCTTGTGACTTAATGTCAAACAGAGTTGCCATGGCAACGCATTTTTCGCCATGAAAGAGGAAGCTGTATTTTAGCTATGTAGTACAACAGAATTTTGATAACCTTCATACTTTAAGAGATATATACACTACCGTTCAAAAGTTTGGGGTCACATTGAAATGTCCTTATTTTTGAAGGAAAAGCACTGTACTTTTCAATGAAGATAACTTTAAACTAGTCTTAACTTTGAAGAAATACACTCTATACATTGCTAATGTGGTAAATGACTATTCTAGCTGCAAATGTCTGGTTTTTGGTGCAATATCTACATAGGTGTATAGAGGCCCATTTCCAGCAACTATCACTCCAGTGTTCTAATGGTACAATGTGTTTGCTCATTGGCTCAGAAGGCTAATTGATGATTAGAAAACCCTTGTGCAATCATGTTCACACATCTGAAAACAGTTTAGGTCGTTACAGAAGCTACAAAACTGACCTTCCTTTGAGCAGATTGAGTTTCTGGAGCATCACATTTGTGGGGTCAATTAAACGCTCAAAATGGCCAGAAAAACAGAACTTTCATCTGAAACTCGACAGTCTATTCTTGTTCTTAGAAATGAAGGCTATTCCATGCGAGACATTGCTAAGAAATTGAAGATTTCCTACAACGGTGTGTACTACTCCCTTCAGAGGACAGCACAAACAGGCTCTAACCAGAGTAAAAAAAGAAGTGGGAGGCCGCGTTGCACAACTGAGCAAGAAGATAAGTACATTAGAGTCTCTAGTTTGAGAAACAGACGCCTCACAGGTCCCCAACTGGCATCTTCATTAAATAGTACCCGCAAAACACCAGTGTCAACATCTACAGTGAAGAGGCGGCTGCGGGATTCTGGGCTTCAGGGCAGAGTGGCAAAGAAAAAGCCATATCTGAGACTGGCCAATAAAAGAAAAAGATTAAGATGGGCAAAAGAACACAGACATTGGACAGAGGAAGACTGGAAAAAAGTGTTGTGGACGGATGAATCCAAGTTTGAGGTGTTTGGATCACAAAGAAGAACGTTTGTGAGACGCAGAACAAATGAAAAGATGCTGGAAGAATGCCTGACGCCATCTGTTAAGCATGGTGGAGGTAATATGATGGTCTGGGGTTGCTTTGGTGCTGGTAAGGTGGGAGATTTGTACAGGGTAAAAGGGATTCTGAATAAGGAAGGCTATCACTCCATTTTGCAACGCCATGCCATACCCAGTGGACAGCGCTTGATTGGAGCCAATTTCATCCTACAACAGGACAATGACCCTAAACACACCTCCAAATTGTGCAAGAACTATTTAGAGCAGAAGCAGGCAGCTGGTATTCTATCGGTAATGGAGTGGCCAGCGCAGTCACCAGATCTGAACCCCATTGAGCTGTTGTGGGAGCAGCTTGACCGTATGGTACGCAAGAAGTGCCCATCCAACCAATCCAACTTGTGGGAGCTGCTTCTGGAAGCGTGGGGTGCAATTTCTCCAGATTACCTCAACAAATTAACAGCTAGAATGCCAAAGGTCTGCAATGCTGTAATTGCTGCAAATGGAGGATTCTTTGACGAAAGCAAAGTTTGATGTAGAAAAGATCTTATTTCAAATACAAATCATTATTTCTAACCTTGTCAATGTCTTGACTCCATTTTCTATTCATTTCACAACGTATGGTGGTGAATAAGTGTGACTTTTCAGGAAAACACAAAATTGTTTGGGTGACCCCAAACTTTTGAACGGTAGTGTATATATATATATATTTCAACTGTTAACTACTCATTCATACTTTCAGCTACACTGCAAAATTTTTCGGTGTGAATTTACAATAAATAATTGGATAAATTTTGCATGATTTTCACAGTAAGGATTACAGCAATATACTGTGAAATATACTCACAGCAATTTACTGTAATTTTATATCTGTGATATTACAATGCATTGTTGTAAAAGCACAACTGTATACTGTAACTTCACAGCTTCAATGACAAAGGAATTACTGTGATATTACAGTACATTACTGGGGAATTACAATCTTTTGCTGTACATCATTACAACAAGGCCCTGTACTTTTACAGTGTGTACTGTGAAAGTAATGTAGAAGTTGACAATAATTTACTGTGAATTTACAATGTATACTGTGGAAGTCATGCTAAAATTGTCCAGTAATGTACTGTAAAAGTAATGCAGATGAAGCTTCCATTTACTGTGAATTTACAATCATTGTACAATTAACCCCCTCCCCCCAACAAACAACTCTGAGGTAAATTCAATGTTAGCCCAATGGCATATTTATTAACAAATAAATATTTTTCAATGTGCAGCAGATGCCAAGAACTTCAAGAGTTCAAGAAATTCAACTTTCTAGTCATAAAAGCCATCTTAAAATGCAGAAAATGCAGAGAAATTGTGCAAACTTGCAATTCAACTACCTGTTTCACAATTCAACTATTCAACTAGCTGTGTCACAATAACAGTAATGGACAGGATGGGAATGAGGCCTTCATGGCAATATAAGAGAGCAAGGGAGAGAGCGATGAAGGAATGTCTTAAAGGGGTGAGGCGCTCCTCTCAGTCTCAAACATTATAATGAGTCCACATGCAACAGCATTGTGTAAAAATCTTGTAGTGCAAAGTTGTCTTGAAAAATTACAAAAAGAACAAGGCTACTCAAAACTGAGCCTGACAACTACCGCTGCAAAAAACAAAAACTATGATGCCCACTCAAAGTCAATAAGTTTCCTCAAAAGGGTGCTCACATGAGGGTTCATTGTTGTCCGCTTCTTGGTCTTTGAGCCTCTTTCAGGATTGATGCCCAGGAAGCACCTGTTAATAAGCAAAGATAGTTTCAGTTTTAAATAGACTTACAGTATGTATTGCAGACAGCATTTATCAAGGTGCGCTTTTTGCTGTGCTTTTTCCCCACATCAAACCCTAATAGATTTAAAATCCAAACTTGTTAGATCGTACTCTCACCATAATTTGGTTAGGTTTGCCTGAGGCAAAGTGGTTGATTTTCTACTATGAGAGGCCATATCAAGTTGCGCCGCCACTGAAATGCATCTTCACGCAATTGCCCAGTTGGTAAATTAAAACCAAAACCTGTTGCAAGTATGACAAACACATCCTTTTCAATTAAGGGCCTGAGAGCATTTTGTTCTGCTTTTAAAGAAAATTTAATCTACTTCATTCAATACATTCGCATTTCGCAATAGACGTTTCGAAATCATCATCACATAGCCTGCCCCAAAACAAAATAAATAACTGTGATTGGACCAGCAGGTATTTGTCAGCATAACGTGTAGAAAACCAGACTGATCTGCAGAGCGAAATTGAATGAGTTTGCAAGATCAGGATGGTCTTACCAGGCTAGCCTCAGGTACCTCGTTTGTCAGCATTTTAGACCTCAAGAAGCCTGTACTATAATGTGAATTACAAGATTAAATGTGATCTTTATAAAATACCTTTGAATGAACTCCAGCGTCGACGATCCAGAGGCAGGATACTCAAGGTTGAAGACGTAATAGCTGCTGAAGAAAGCAGCTACTCCATGTAAAAAGAAAGGGTGTGGGCCCATCACGACATGTCCCTCGATGGATATAAGCCATCCAGAGGGCTTCATCATGTCACCTGATATGAACAGATACAACATTATGTGTTATGAGCACTTTGCGATCTGCTTAAGACACAAAGGGCTATACAAATGTAATTCTTTATTTCTAATTATAATCATAATTATTATTATTTATTGTGGTCATGTAGATTTCTAGAATGAAAAGAAAATAATGAGTTGTCGATAAATGTCGATACTAGATCAAAGTAACATTACCTTGAATGATCAAGCAGGGGGTGCTGGGGAGTTCTGCAGTATTGACGTACACAGCAGTGGCACATGGCTGTAGTATAGTTAACACACAATAGCATGGATTTAGGATAAAGGATAAATATTGTTCATTGGTCAGAGGTAGTAAATCATGCAAGGTAAATGTTGATAATGTAATCACACATTTAGCATTTTAAATATTTGAATAAAAAAATCTTACATCAACTTCAAGCATCAAACTCTCTTTCGGCTCTTTGAAGTACAACATTAGGAGCAGCAGGATGCAGGCAGCCTTGTCAGAGTCTGGATCATAGCAGGCCAGAACATCACGGATCTTGGGGTTGTCCAGTGTTGCACAGTAATCCAGGATGGTCTGTCCTCGTCGACTAATTGCCTCCTGTAGCTTCTGAAGGACATCGACGTCCGTCAGGAGGCCAAAGTGTGAGAATAGGCATTTCTGAGAGAAGAGAAATGGCCATTCCTGTTTGATCTCAGACATCGCTGCAGCAGGCACTTTGTTAAGGTATTTCCGCAGGATGACGTATGTCTTTTCCATCATTGGTTCTGCTCTCCCTGCCCCACTCATTCCTTCCTCTGTGTATATAGACATACAAATGTATTGTTAGTACCCAAGTAACAATTTGGTCTTGTAGCCGCCCAACACACACAGTGTTAAGATCTTGACCAATTACTAAAGTCTAAACAAAATTACCCAAAAAGAGAGTAGATGGCATGCCTGAGTAGATGTTCAGCAGATCCCTCTTCATATTCTCCAACGTTGCCTCGGTCTCCCCCTCTGGCCAATCTGCTGGGCCCCACCTGACACACCTAGGAGTGGGCATCACAGGGTAACAATACTATTGGGGACAGTTATAGCTCAGAAGTTGGAGCAAGTCGTCTCATGACTGAAGGGTCAGCAGTTCGATTCCCTGTTGTGACTGTTTAAATAGACCCATCCCACAGAAGTTATGTTACAGTGTAATAGTTTTGTAAACACAGGTGTATTTTATCAAACTAATTAAAGGGATATTCCACTATTTGGGGAATTAAGCAATACCACGTATAGCTCCAGTCTAGCATAGATCATTGGATCGGATTAGACCATTAGCATCTCACCCTCAAAATGACTAAGATTTCCGGAATTTTTCCTATTTAAAAGTTGTCTCTTCTCAAGTTAGAACGTGCAATAAAACTAGCGCAAAATGAAACATGGCAATTTTCTAGGCTGATTTGACATGGAACTATACTCTCATTCTGGCGTAATAATCAAGGAACGTTGCAAACGTACCATGGGCGCAGTGATATTACGCAGCACGTGAAAATAGTCCCCGTAGAATGCAACGGGGACTACTTTCAGGTGCTGCGTGTTCCTCGGCAGCCTCTGAATACTGCACATGATGCACATCTATGTTTTCTGGAAATATGTGAAGCAAAAGTCATCACGTGTGTGAACGTGCAATCACAACCTCTAAATGGACATCTAGTTACCATTCCTCCCCTTATGTGCGTCTTCAAATGTTTAATAAGAGAGGCCAAAGTGTCACACTTAAATGCACAAGCCTCAAGCAGACATTTCAAGGGTGTAAGAGCTGATGTGTCAGGCAGTATAGGCCCAGCAGCCTGCAGGTAGGACCTGTGCTGCCTATACATATGAATTTGCAGTCCCGTGTGTTTTCTGTACCTTCGTGAGCAGTCAGGCACCCCACACTGGTAGTGATAATTGGGGGCATTGCTATGCAGTTTTGTGTGCTAAACATAGTTACACACATTCTCAGACACATGCTCACAGCCAACGAATTTACAGTTGAACATTGTGGATGCATGTTAACTAGTCACCTACCTAATCTATTTCTCCTCACTCTTAGCCTGACACTGAACAGGATGACCTGGAAAGAAAAGAAAAGAAAAAGGAGAAATTACACAAAGACAACCAACAATAAGAATTTCAGTTTGAATGCAGATTATGATAATTGATTTTCATTTAATTTTAGCCGTATGTCAAAAATGATAGTGGTATATCTATAGTGTTTTTTTACTGTAGCACTTTGAGATTGCTCACTCAATGTAAAGTGCATTTACAACTTTTACAATTATTATTCATTCATATCAGGACAAGTGGGAACTCCAGTGTTAAAACCCTCCCGTTGTCGAACACGACATGAGACTAACTTACTCCAGTTAGCTCAGTCATGTTGTAACTAGGATATCCGCTGGAAAAATATTTTTTCATGGACCTGGATTGTGCATTCCGGATGAGGGTGGAAAGATCATTCCACCAGCATGGAACCGTGAATGAGAAAGTTCTGGACAGTGATTTTGTGTTGTTTGAATCACTATCTTTTTTTGACGGTGAATCACTGTTTGAATCACTAAGTTATTAAAGTTAAACAGCTAACAGTTAGCAATGCTAATCTATGATAACCTTGACTAATTACAGAAATGTGCACACATAAATAGTAATGTTTGTCCCATCATTGGTTTTATAAACTTTACAAACACCAGATTTGTCTAAACGGGGATAGTGACATGAAAAACTGTAGCGAAACTCTCCTCATTACTAACATTACTACTATTAGCAAATGCTGTGAGAGAACTTTCAACAATTCCGGGCACTTGCTAACAAAATGTGAACTGAGTCATGTGATAAACATTTATTTGAAAGTAAATATTATTATCATATTAAAATAACATGGGTGTAAGTGCTGCAAACATGCATGCTGCTCACCTTCTCCATTCAGCCCGGAATAGAAGAGGGACACGACGGAGCCTTCAGTTCAAAACAGTTCAGTTATGTCATGTGACTTCCAAGGGCACACTGTAATAATACTGTTTAATGCTGTGAAATCCTTAATTTTTTCACTGTGTTGCTGTGATATTACAGATCTTGTTGTGATATAACAGCAGGTTTTAGATTGCAAGATTTTACTGTAAAATAAGAGTTAAATGCTGTAAAATCCAAGGATACTGTAGTTTTTACAGGTATTCATCGGGATATTACAGGGAAACTCATTTACAACAAGTTACTGTAAAATAATACTTTTAATTATTGTGAAATGCTGGTAATTTCTAACAGTGTAGAAACTCCATCCAAATAGAAAAGATTCCACATCTTTCCTTCTATCTTTGTATTATTCAACTTTCAAATCCTATTCAAACTCACTGATCTTCAACCTCTTCCCACCAGTTCATACATTCACGAAGAAACGCCATTCCACCTTTAAAACGTTCACAAAACTTTGGACTCTTTCCAGTGAATTCAACTTTTTCACATCTCTTATACTTTTTACACAATGTCAATTCAAGTTTCATGTCGTTGTCAGCCTGTTTTCTGAGTTTATAATGGGAGCGGAAGGGGTGGAATGTTGGGAGTTAGAGTGAGGGGACCAACTGACACAGTGGGAATTCACTTCAAAATATTCTGAAAAATTTGTCTTCAACTCGCTGTATCTCCTACAATTTTCACTCTACATACGTAATTTTTTCACAAGTTGTAGGAAAACTTGTTCTGCTGCTCATGTCCAACTTTGAAAGCAAACAGACTTTCACAGCTGGTACAGTTGGCTTGAGAGTGAGAGGAGTCCCACTCAACTGCCACATAGACTCCCATACTAAAAATGTGCTGCACTTTCAGGAAAGATGCTGAAAGGTGGACACTTCTATACTGCTGCTGTGAAGCCATTTTTGACAGTAAACACACAAATCTTGGGCATCATCTTCTTGAGGTTCTTATCTCTCTAACAATATGTTTACTTTGGCACTGGGAGTTACCTGTTACCTGTATCTGTTCTGTAGGAGGTTCTGTGCTTTAGGTTAAAAGTCAATAAGAGCAGCTGTCTAAGCCTGTCAAAGTCAGACAGCTTTTAGTATTGCCATGGAAACCTGGGAATGTTGGCTCAGCACATAGCTGATTGAGATGATGTAATGATGTAATGCAGACAACTCAGTAAACATGGCCCTTCACTACATCCTCCAGCACCTGGACTCTCCAGGAGACTACACCAGGATCCTGTTTGTGGACTCATGGATCACTTGTGGATCATGCCTGCAGCTGTATCACAGACTTACTGTCCAGCAGCAAGCGGCATGTGAAGCTGGGAAAACATGTTTCTGACTCCAGGACAGTCACCACTGTTTTCCCTCAAGGCCGTGTTCTTTCCCCTCTGCTATCCTCCCTGAACACCAACAACTGCACCTCCACTCACCAAACCACCAAACTTCTAAAGTGTGCAGAGGACACCACCTTCACTGGGCTCATCTCTTGTGGGGATAAGTCTGCCCACAGGTGGGAGATTGACCATCTGGGGTCCTGGAGCAGCCAGATCAATGTGGACCACAATTTTCTGAAGACAGTGGAGATGGGCGGGTATTCCAGCAAGAGGCCTGCTGCACCCATCCCCATCAATCTGTGCAACTCCACACTAAACACTGTGGAGTCATTCTGCTCACCCAGGACCTCCTGTTGGAGCTGATATGCTTATGTCACCTTTCATACAGCCTTTCTAAATATTTCAGGTCTTATCTTCACAACGCTTGCGGGAGTTTTCACATTTCTTTAACTTCTTCATGGCTTTCAGCTAAAAACTACATTCAAACCTTAAAATGTTCTACATTTATCAGTGCAGTTTGAATTTTATTCAACTGTAAAATCTTATTCATATTCTTTAGAACATTTCCCATGTTTCCAAGATTGATCCTTCAGCTACATTCTGCACATTAAAGCCAGCAATGCAGTGGAGCGTCAGCTTTTCAACAGTCCTTAAAACCTTCCACATCTTTCATACATTTGTACTATTCAAATTTGTTCAAGACAGCAATTCAGTTTAGCGTCAGCTTTTCAACAAAACTTTCCACTTCTTTCATACATTTGTACTATTCAACTTTATTCAAGCCCGCAATTCAGTTTAGCGCAAGCCATTCAGCAGACAGCATTCACACTGCAATGTCTTCAGAAATTGCTTTTCTAGTTATTCTTATTCTTCTGCCATTTTTTCGGTTGTTTTCAACTCCTCTACTTTGTGCTACAAAAACCATTCAACTATCATAATGTTCAGCTCCTTAAGGACATTTATGCTTGTATATAACTTTTTTCTACTTTTTAAGCTTTTTGTGCAATTTTTTGTGTCTCTGTGTCAGTCAGTCTCAGTCTCACAGTCTTATAGTCCACCTCTCTCTCTGTCTCACAGTCCGTCTCACAGTCTTAAAGTCCACCTCTCTCTCTGTCTCGCAGTCTTATAGTCCACCTGTATCTCTGTCTCACAGTCCATCTCCAAGTCTTATAGTCCACCTGTCTCTCTGACTCACAGTCAGTCTCACAGTCTAATAGTCCACCTCTCTCTCTGTCTCACAGTCCATCTCACAGTCTTATAGTCCACCTCTCTCTGTCTCACAGTCCCTCTCACGGTCTTATAGTCCACCTGTATTTCTGTCTAACAGTCTGTCTGAAGTCTTATAGTCCAACTCTCTCTCTGTCTCACAGTCCCTCTCACAGTCTTATTGTCTACCTCTTTCTCTGTCTCACAGTCCCTCTCACAGTCTTATAGACTTATAGTCCACCTGTGTCTCTTTCTCAGTCAGTCTCAGTCTCTCAGTCTTATAGTCCACCTCTCTCCCTGTCTCAGTCCCTCTCACAGTCTTATTGTCTACCTCTTTCTCTGTCTCACAGTCCCTCTCACAGTCTTATAGACTTATAGTCCACCTGTGTCTCTTTCTCAGTCAGTCTCAGTATCTCAGTCTTATAGTCCACCTCTCTCCCTGTCTCAGTCCCTCACAGTCTTATAGTCTACCTGTCTCTCTTTCTCACAGTCTTATAATCCACCTGTCTCTCAGTCTCACAGTCTTATAGTCCACCTCTCTCTCTGTCTCACAGCCCGTCTCACAGTCTTAAAGTCCACCTCTCTCTCTGTCTCACAGTCTTATAGTCCACCTGTATCTCTGTCTCACAGTCCGTCTCACAGTCTTATAGTCCACCTGTCTCTCTGACTCACAGTCAGTCTCACAGTCTAATAGTCCACCTCTCTCTCTGTCTCACAGTCCATCTCACAGTCTTATAGTCCACCTGTGTCTCTGTCTCACAGTCCCTCTCACGGTCTTATAGTCCACCTATATTTCTGTCTAACAGTCTGTCTGAAGTCTTATAGTCCAACTCTCTCTCTGTCTCACAGTCCCTCTCACAGTCTTATTGTCTACCTCTTTCTCGTCTCACAGTCCCTCTCACAGTCTTATAGACTTATAGTCCACCTGTCTCTCTGTCTCACAGTCTTATAGTCCACCTGTGTCTCTGTCTCACAGTCAGTCTCACAGACTTATCTCTGTCTCACACCTCTCTCTCTGTCTCACAGTCCGTCTCAGTCTCACAGTCTTATAGTCCACCTGTGTCTCTGTCTCACAGTCTAATAGTCCACCTCTCTCTCTGTCTCACAGTCCATCTCACAGTCTTATAGTCCCCTCTCTGTCTCACAGTCCCTCTCACGGTCTTATAGTCCACCTGTATTTCTGTCTAACAGTCTGTCTGAAGTCTTATAGTCCAACTCTCTCTCTGTCTCACAGTCCCTCTCACAGTCTTATTGTCTACCTCTTTCTCTGTCTCACAGTCCCTCTCACAGTCTTATAGACTTATAGTCCACCTGTGTCTCTTTCTCAGTCAGTCTCAGTCTCTCAGTCTTATAGTCCACCTCTCTCCCTGTCTCAGTCCCTCTCACAGTCTTATTGTCTACCTCTTTCTCTGTCTCACAGTCCCTCTCACAGTCTTATAGACTATAGTCCACCTGTGTCTCTTCTCAGTCAGTCTCAGTATCTCAGTCTTATAGTCCACCTCTCTCCCTGTCTCAGTCCCTCTCACAGTCTTATAGTCTACCTGTCTCTCTTTCTCACAGTCTTATAATCCACCTGTCCTCTCAGTCTCACAGTCTTATAGTCCACCTCTCTCTCTGTCTCACAGCCCGTCTCACAGTCTTAAAGTCCACCTCTCTCTCTGTCTCACAGTCTTATAGTCCACCTGTATCTCTGTCTCACAGTCCGTCTCACAGTCTTATAGTCCACCTGTCTCTCTGACTCACAGTCAGTCTCACAGTCTAATAGTCCACCTCTCTCTCTGTCTCACAGTCCATCTCACAGTCTTATAGTCCACCTGTGTCTCTGTCTCACAGTCCCTCTCACGGTCTTATAGTCCACCTATATTTCTGTCTAACAGTCTGTCTGAAGTCTTATAGTCCAACTCTCTCTCTGTCTCACAGTCCCTCTCACAGTCTTATTGTCTACCTCTTTCTCTGTCTCACAGTCCCTCTCACAGTCTTATAGACTTATAGTCCACCTGTCTCTCTGTCTCACAGTCTTATAGTCCACCTGTGTCTCTGTCTCACAGTCAGTCTCACAGACTTATCTCTGTCTCACACTCTCTCTCTGTCTCACAGTCCGTCTCAGTCTCACAGTCTTATAGTCCACCTGTGTCTCTGTCTCACAGTCTTATAGTCCACCTGTCTCTTTGTCTCACAGTCTGTCTCACAATCTAATAGTCCACCTGTATCTCTGTCTCACAGTCAGTCAAACAGTCTTATAGTCCCCTGTGTCTCTGTCTCACAGTCAGTCTCACAGTCTCACAGTCTTATAGTCCACCTGTGTCTCTGTCTCACAGTCTTATAGTCCACCTGTCTCTCTGTCTCACAGTCATCTCACAGTCTTATAGTCCACCTGTCTCTCATTCTCACAGTCTTAAATTCCACCTGTGTCTATGTCTCACAGTCAGTCTCACAGTCTTATAGCCCACCTTTCTCTCTGTCTCACAGTCCCTCTCACAGTCTTATAGTCCACCTGTCTCTCTGTCTCACAGTCTTATAGTCCACCTGTGTCTCTGTCTCACAGTCAGTCTCACAGACTTATCTCTGTCTCACACCTCTCTCTGTCTCACAGTCCGTCTCAGTCTCACAGTCTTATAGTCCACCTGTGTCTCTGTCTCACAGTCTTATAGTCCACCTGTGTCTCTGTCTCACAGTCATCTCACAGTCTTATAGTCCCCTGTGTCTCTGTCTCACAGTCCTCTCAGTCTTATAGTCCACCTGTGTCTCTGTCTCACAGTCAGTCTCACAGTGTCACAGTCTTATAGTCCACCTGTGTCTCTGTCTCACAGTCAGTCTCACAGTCTCATCTCTGTCTCACACCTCTCTCTCTGTCTCACAGTCCCTCTCACAGTCTTATAGTCCACCTCTCTCTCTGTCTCACAGTCTTATAGTCCACCTCTTTCTCTGTCTCACAATCTTAAATTCCACCTGTGTCTATGTCTCACAGTCAGTCTCACAGTCTCACAGTCTTATAGTCCACCTGTCTCTCTGTCTCACAGTCCCTCTCACAGTCTTATAGTCCACGTCTCTCTCTGTCTCACAGTCTTATAGTCCACCTGTGTCTCTGTCTCACAGTCAGTCTCACAGTCTTATGTCCACCTGTGTCTCTATCTCACAGTCAGTCCACAGTCTTATAGTCCACCTGTGTCTCTGTCTCACAGTCAGTCTCACAGTCTTATAGTCCACCTGTGTCTCTGTCTCACACAGTCAGTCTCACAGTCTTATAGTCCACCTGTCTCTCTGTCTCACAGTCAGTCTCACAGTCTTATCTCTGTCTCACACCTCTCTCTCTGTCTCACAGTCCGTCTCAGTCTCACAGTTTTATAGTCCAACTCTCTCCTGTCTCACAGTCTTATAGTCCACCTGTGTCTCTGTCTCACAGTCAGTCTCACAGTCTTATAGTCCACCTGTGTCTCTGTCTCACAGTCAGTCTCACAGTCTTATAGTCCACCTGTCTCTCTGTCTCACAGTCCCTCTCACAGTCTTATAGTCCACCTCTCTCTCTGTCTCACAGTCTTATAGTCCACCTGTATCTCTGTCTCACAGTCAGTCTCACAGTCTTATAGTCCACCTGTGTCTCTGTCTCACAGTCAGTCTCACAGTCTTATCTCTGTCTCACACCTCTCTCTCTGTCTCACAGTCCATCTCAGTCTCACAGTTTTATAGTCCAACTCTCTCTCTGTCTCACAGTCTGTCTCACAGTCTCATAGTCCACCTGTCTCTCTTTCTTACAGTCAGTCTCACAGTCTTATAGTCCACCTGTCTCTCATTCTCACAGTCTTAAATTCCACCTGTGTCTATGTCTCACAGTCAGTCTCACAGTCTTATAGCCCACCTTTCTCTCTGTCTCACAGTCCCTCTCACAGTCTTATAGTCCACCTGTCTCTCTGTCTCACAGTCTTATAGTCCACCTGTGTCTCTGTCTCACAGTCAGTCTCACAGACTTATCTCTGTCTCACCCTCTCTCTCTGTCTCACAGTCCGTCTCAGTCTCACAGTCTTATAGTCCACCTGTGTCTCTGTCTCACAGTCTTATAGTCCACCTGTGTCTCTGTCTCACAGTCTCTCACAGTCATCTCTGTCTCACACCTCTCTCTCTGTCTCACAGTCCCTCCACAGTCTTATAGTCCACCTCTCTCTCTGTCTCACAGTCTTATAGTCCACCTCTTTCTCTGTCTCACAATCTTAAATTCCACCTGTGTCTATGTCTCACAGTCAGTCTCACAGTCTCACAGTCTTATAGTCCACCTGTCTCTCTGTCTCACAGTCCCTCTCACAGTCTTATAGTCCACGTCTCCTCTGTCTCACAGTCTTATAGTCCACCTGTCTCTGTCTCACAGTCAGTCTCACAGTCTTATAGTCCCCTGTGTCTCTATCTCACAGTCAGTCACACAGTCTTATAGTCCACCTGTGTCTCTGTCTCACAGTCAGTCTCACAGTCTTATAGTCCCCTGTGTCTCTGTCTCACAGTCAGTCTCACAGTCTTATAGTCCACCTGTCTCTCTGTCTCACAGTCCCTCTCACAGTCTTATAGTCCACCTCTCTCTCTGTCTCACAGTCTTATAGTCCACCTGTATCTCTGTCTCACAGTCAGTCTCACAGTCATATAGCCCACCTGTTTCTCTGCCTCACGGTCCATCTCACAGTCTTATAGTCCACCTGTCTCTTTGTCTCACAGTCTGTCTCACAATCTTATAGTCCACCTGTGTCTCTGTCTCACAGTCAGTCACACAGTCTTATAGTCCACTGTGTCTCTGTCTCACAGTCCATCTCAGTCTCACAGTTTATAGTCCACACTCTCTGTCTCACAGTCTTATAGTCCACCTGTGTCTCTGTCTCACAGTCAGTCTCACAGTCTTATAGTCCACCTGTGTCTCTGTCTCACAGTCAGTCACACAGTCTTATAGTCCACCTGTGTCTCTGTTTCACAGTCAGTCTCACAGTCTTATAGTCCACCTGTGTCTCTGTCTCACAGTCAGTCTCACAGTCTTATAGTCCACCGTGTCTCTGTCTCACAGTCAGTCTCACAGTGTCACAGTCTTATAGTCCACCTGTGTCTCTGTCTCACAGTCCTCTCACAGTCTATAGTCCACGTCTCTCACTGTCTCACAGTCTTATAGTCCACCTGTGTCTCTGTCTCACAGTCAGTCTCAAAGTCTTATAGTCCACCTGTCTCTGTCTTACGGTCCATATCACAGTCTTATAGTCCACCTGTCTCTTTGTCTCACAGTCTGTCTCACAATCTTATAGTCCACCTGTGTCTCTGTCTCACAGTCAGTCTCACAGTCTTATAGTCCCCTGTGTCTCTGTCTCACAGTCAGTCTCATAGTCTCACAGTTTATAGTCCACCTGTCTCTCTGTCTCACAGTCCCTCTCACAGTCTTATAGTCCCCCTCTCTCTCTGTCCCACAGTCTTATAGTCCACCTCTTCCTCTGTCTTAGAGTCAGTCTCACAGTCTTATAGTCCACCTGTCTCTCTGTCTCACGGTCCTCTCACAGTCTTATAGTCCACCTGTCTCTTTGTCTCACAGTCTGTCTCACAATCTTATAGTCCACCTGTGTCTCTGTCTCACAGTCAGTCTCACAGTCTTATGTCCACCTGTGTCTCTGTCTCACAGTCAGTCTCACAGTCTTATAGTCCACCTGTGTCTCTGTCTCACAGTCCCTCTCACAGTCTTATAGTCCACCTGTCTCTTTGTCTCACAGTCTGTCTCACAATCTTATAGTCCACCTGTGTCTCTGTCTCACAGTCAGTCTCACAGTCTTATAGTCCACCTGTGTCTCTGTCTCACAGTCAGTCTCACAGTCTTATAGTCCACCTGTGTCTCTGTCTCACAGTCAGTCTCACAGTCTTATAGTCCACCTGTCTCTCTGTCTCCAGTCCGTCTCACAGTCTTATAGTCCACCTGTGTCTCTGTCTCACAGTCAGTCTCACAGTCTTATAGTCCACCTGTGTCTCTGTCTCACAGTCAGTCTCACAGTCTTATAGTCCACCTGTCTCTCTGTCTCACAGTCAGTCTCACAGTCTTATCTCTGTATCACACCTCTCTCTCTGTCTCACAGTCCGTCTCAGTCTCACAGTTTTATAGTCCAACACTCTCTGTCTCACAGTCTTATAGTCCCCTGTGTCTCTTTCTCACAGTCAGTCACACAGTCTTATAGTCCCCTGTGTCTCTGTCTCACAGTCCATCTCACAGTCTTATAGTCCACCTGTGTCTCTGTCTCACAGTCAGTCACATAGTCTTATAGTCCACCTGTGTCTCTGTCTCACAGTCAGTCTCACAGTCTTATAGTCCACCTGTGTCTCTGTCTCACAGTCAGTCTCACAGTCTTATAGTCCACCTGTGTCTCTGTCTCACAGTCAGTCTCACAGTGTCACAGTCTTATAGTCCACCTGTGTCTCTGTCTCACAGTCCCTCTCACAGTCTTATAGTCCACGTCTCTCACTGTCTCACAGTCTTATAGTCCACCTGTGTCTCTGTCTCACAGTCAGTCTCAAAGTCTTATAGTCCACCTGTCTCTCTGTCTTACGGTCATATCACAGTCTTATAGTCCACCTGTCTCTTTGTCTCACAGTCTGTCTCACAATCTTATAGTCCACCTGTGTCTCTGTCTCACAGTCAGTCTCACAGTCTTATAGTCCACCTGTGTCTCTGTCTCACAGTCAGTCTCATAGTCTCACAGTCTTATAGTCCCCTGTCTCTCTGTCTCACAGTCCCTCTCACAGTCTTATAGTCCACCTCTCTCTCTGTCCCACAGTCTATAGTCCACCTCTTTCTCTGTCTTACAGTCCGTCTCACAGTCTTATAGTCCACCTGTCTCTCTGTCTCACGGTCCATCTCACAGTCTTATAGTCCCATGTCTCTTGTCTCACAGTTTGTCCCACAATCTTATAGTCCACCTGTGTCTCTGTCTCATAGTCAGTCTCACAGTTTTATAGTCCACCTGTGTCTCTGTCTCACAGTCAGTCTCATAGTCTCACAGTTTTATAGTCCACCTCTCTCTGTCTCACAGTCTTATAGTCCACCTCTTTCTCTGTCTTACAGTCCGTCTCACAGTCTTATAGTCCCTGTCTCTCTGTCTCACAGTCAGTCTCACAGTCTTATAGTCCACCTGTCTCTGTCTCACAGTCAGTCTCATAGTCTCACAGTCTTATAGTCCACCTCTCTCTCGTCTCAGTCTTATAGTCCACCTCTTTCTCTGTCTTACAGTCCGTCTCACAGTCTTATAGTCCACCTGTGTCTCTGTCTCACAGTCAGTCTCACAGTCTTATAGTCCACCTGTGTCTCTGTCTCACAGTCAGTCTCATAGTCTCACAGTCTTATAGTCCACCTGTCTCTCTGTCTCACGGTCCATCTCACAGTCTTATAGTCCACATGTCTCTTTGTCTCACAGTTTGTCCCACAATCTTATAGTCCACCTGTGTCTCTGTCTCACAGTCAGTCTCACAGTCTTAGTCCACCTGTGTCTCTGTCTCACAGTCAGTCTCATAGTCTCACAGTCTTATAGTCCACCTGTCTCTCTGTCTCACGGTCCTCTCATAGTCTCACAGTCTTATAGTCCACCTGTCTCTCTGTCTCACGGTCCATCTCACAGTCTTATAGTCCACCTGTCTCTTTGTCTCACAGTCTGTCCCAATCTTATAGTCCCCTGTGTCTCTGTCTCACATCAGTCTCACAGTCTTATAGTCCACCTGTGTCTCTGTCTCACAGTCAGTCTCACAGTCTTATAGTCCACCTGTGTCTCTGTCTCACAGTCAGTCTCATAGTCTCACAGTCTTATAGTCCACCTGTCTCTCTGTCTCACGGTCCATCTCACAGTCTTATAGTCCACCTGTCTCTTTGTCTCACAGTCTGTCCCACAATCTTATAGTCCACCTGTGTCTCTCTCTCACAGTCAGTCTCACAGTCTTATAGTCCACCTGTGCTCTGTCTCACAGTCAGTCTCATAGTCTCACAGTCTTATAGTCCACCTCCTCTCTGTCTCACAATCTTATAGTCCACCTCTTTCTCTGTCTTACAGTCCGTCTCACAGTCTTATAGTCCACCTGTCTCTCTGTCTCACAGTCCATCTCACAGTCTTATAGTCCACCTGTCTCTCTGTCTCACAGTCTTATAGTCCACCTTTCTCTCTGTCTCACAGTCCGTCTCACAGTCTTATCTCTGTCTCACACCTCTCTCTCTGTCTCATAGTCCGTCTCAGTATCACAGTTTTATAGTCCAACTCTCTCTCTGTCTCACAGTCCGTCTCACAGTCTTATAGTCCACCTCTCTCTTTCTCACAGTCCCTCTCACAGTCTTATAGTCCACCTGTCTCTCATTCTCACAGTCTTAAATTCCACCTGTGTCTATGTCTCACAGTCAGTCTCACAGTCTTATAGCCAACCTGTCTGTCTCACAGTCCCTCTCACAGTCTTATAGTCCACGTCTCTCTCTGTCTCACAGTCTTATAGTCCACCTGTGTCTCTGTCTCACAGTCAGTCTCACAGTCTTATAGTCCACCTGTCTCTCTGTCTCACAGTCCCTCTCACAGTCTCACAGTCTTATAGTCCACCTGTCTCTCTGTCTCACAGTCAGTCTCACAGTCTTATAGTCCACCTGTCTCTCTGTCTCACGGTCCATATCACAGTCTTATAGTCCACCTGTCTCTTTGTCTCAGTCTGTCTCACAATCTTATAGTCCCCTGTGTCTCTGTCTCACAGTCAGTCTCACAGTCTTATAGTCCACCTGTGTCTCTGTCTCACAGTCAGTCTCATAGTCTCACAGTCTTATAGTCCACCTGTCTCTCTGTCTCACAGTCCCCTCACAGTCTTATAGTCCACCTCTCTCTCTGTCCCACAGTCTTATTGTCTACCTCTTTCTCTGTCTCACAGTCCCTCTCACAGTCTTATCCACCTCTCTCTCTGTCCACAGTCTTATAGTCCACCTCTTTCTCTGTCTTACAGTCTTATAGTCCACCTGTGTCTCTGTCTCACAGTCAGTCTCACAGTCTTATAGTCCCCCTGTTTCTCTGTCTCACAGTCAGTCTCACAGTCTTATAGTCCACCTGTGTCTCTTTCTCACAGTCAGTCTCACAGTCTCACAGTCTTATAGTCCACCTTTCTCTCTGTCTCAGTCCCTCTCTCTGTCTCACAGTCTTATAGTCCACCTGTGTCTCTGTCTCACAGTCAGTCTCACAGTCTTATCTCTTTCTCACACCTCTCTCTCTGTCTCACAGTCTGTCTCAGTCTCACAGTCTCAGTCTTATAGTCCAACTCTCTCTCTGTCTCACAGTCCGTCTCACAGTCTTATAGTCCACCTGTCCCTCTTTCTCACAGTCCCTCTCACAATCTCAGTCTTATAGTCCCCTGTCTCTCTCTCTCACCATCCGTCACAGTCTTATAGTCCACCTTTCTCTCTGTCTCACAGTCCGTCTCAGTCTTATTGTCCACCTCTCTCTCTGTCTCACAGTCAGTCTCTCTGTCTCACAATCCGTCTCACAGTCTTAGTCCACCTGTCCTCTGTCTCACAGTCCGTCTCACAGTCTCACAGTCTTATAATCCACTGTCTCTCGTCTCACAGTCAGTCTCACAGTCTTATAGTCCACCTGTCTCTCTGTCTCACAGTCTCACAGTCCGTCTCACAGTCTTTTAGTCCACCTCTCTTTCTTTCTCACAGTCCGTCTCACAGTCTTTTAATCCACCTGTCTCTCTGTCTCACAGTCTTGTCCACCTGTCTGTCTCTCACTGCTTCTCTTTCTCTGTCTGTCTTTCTGTCTTCTGTCTCTCTTTCACTTGTTCTGTCTCTCTCTCTCTACCTCACTCAATCTTCCTGTCTCTCTAACCTTCTCTGACTGTCTGTCTCTCTGTCTTTATCTGACTGTTTGGCAATGTCTTACTGTGTGTCTGTTTGTCCCCGTTGCTGTCTGACTGACTGTCTTAATCTGATTCTCTGCCTATCGCTCACTTTATGTCTGTTTGTCTCTGTCTCTCTGCCTCACTGTCTTTCTGTCTCTCTAACATTGTCTGTCTGCCTGCCTTTCTTCCCCTTAACTTTCTGTCTGTCTGTATGTATGTCGTCCTTTCTCCCCCTTAACTTTCTGTCTGTCTGTCTGTCTGTCTGTCTGCCTGCCTTTCTCCCCCTTAACTTTCTGTCTGTCTGTCTGTCTGCCTACCTTTCTCCCCCTTAACTTCTGTCTGTCTTTCTGTCTGTCTTTCTCCCCCTTAACTTTCTGTGTGTCTGTCTGTCTGTCTGTATGTTCCCACTTAACTTTCTGTCTTTCTGTCTATCTGTTCCCCCTTAACTTTCTGTGTGTCTGTCGTATGTTCCCACTTAACTTTTTGTCTTTCTGTCTGTCTGTCTGCATTTCCCCCCTTAACTTCTGTCTGTCTGTCTGTCTGCCTTTCTCCCCCTTCACTTTCTGTCTGTCTATATGTATGTCTTCCTTTCTCCCCTCTCACTTTTTGTCTGTCTGTCTATCCTTTTTCTTTTGACTGACTCATTTCAACTTCCATTTATTTAGTGTAACAACTTTCATCATTTTAGCAACTTATTTTAGCTCTGTTCAACTTCCAAGTTCTTATTCAGTGAATTGCAACCCCATTGAGTTTCTTAATACTTTAATTAAAGCCCCAGACAGTTAATGTATCTTAACAGGGAATTCAGGATGAGGCTGATTTTCCAAGATGACTAGGTGACAATCAACCCTTCACAAAAAGCAATCCCAGTCCCGGCTATTCTCATCTGTGACACCACGATGATGGAACGAGCTACCACACGCCATCAGAGCAGGGTGTGCCTCTCTAACTTCAAGAACCTCTAACATGCACTTCCTGCGCTCTTCTTCTTCTATCCCCTTACAATTACCTTTTATTGATTGCACTTTTTTTTGTATTGTTTCGCACTTTTTGTTAACCTTCTACTTCCTTCCCTAGGTATTTACCCCATTGATGATATGTACTATGAGCTCTTACTAGTATTTATTGCTGCTCTTACTAGTATGTATTTTCAGCTGTAGATGTGTATTTGATGTTCTGTTGATGCTTGTATGTTGTTCCTCAAATGTAAGTTGCTTTGGATAAAAGCGTCTACCAAATGAGTAAATGTAAATGTGACAAGATATCAACAGCAAAGTAGGGATGGACCTAATGTTTCAAAATAAAAGCCCAAATATACAGGACCTTTCACTGCAGGATGTGACACCCAGCTTCTTGAGCTTTCTTGAACCTTACAATTCTCAAAAGTTTGAAACATAATAGGCAGAATTCAACTTTTACACCCCATTATACTTATTAGACCATTCCAACAATTTCCATGTCTTCATAATCCTTGGAAAAGTTTTTAAGTCATATCTTCAAAGACTTTCTTACATTGATTTAAATTTTCAAATCTTTCAGCTATAAATTCTTTCAAACCTTGAATGATTTACCTTTCAGTAGGTTTGACAGTGTAACAATATACAGTAGCTTCCAGCTTGTTATTGCATTTTACATCAACAACTCTGCCTTCAATAACATTATTCCAGCTCTGCTGCCTGACAAGTTCTCCCAGCTGAGCATGCCTGCAGTTGTGTCACAGTTCAATTCACAGTACTAATCAAATTTGTTCTAATCAGCAATTCAGTTTAGCGCAAGCCTTTCAAAATCCTTAAAACATTGCACGTCTTTCAAACCTTTGTACTATTCAACTTTTTTCAAGACAGCAGTGCAGGTTAGCGTCAGATTTTCAACAAAACCTTCCTCATCTTTCATACATTTCTACTATTCAGCTTTTTTCAAGCAATTCAGTTTAGCACAAGCCCTTCAGCAGACAGCATTCACACCGCAATTTCTTCAGAAATTGCTTTTCTAGTTCAAAATAGCAGTGTGGGGATTAATTAACTGATAGCAGCAATGGCTATATTTTATTACAAGTACACATAATCAGGTGACATCCAAATAAACAACTCGTAACAAACATTATGTAAAAGGGTTAATTGATTTGCTTCAAATTGTTCGTTTGAGCTGTAAGTAAACATTAACATAATTAATAACTGATTCATAGTTAACTGTTAATGTTGGTCTCAACAAAATCTAACATTAGTGTTGCAAAATAACGTTACCAAATTTATATTTAAAAAACATTTTAAACCTTGTGAAGTATAATGTCATTAACAGATATGTGAGTTATTTTAATATGTTCAGGTGACTTACCTTGACTGTGAGCTGGTAACAACTAGTCCACAGGTTCCAACCTCCACCATACAGCATACACCATACAGAGTGTAGAAACTACTTCTTCTAACGCAGAGTACCATATAGCATTAGCTCCTTAGCCAAAGTTAACATGGTCAAGTCGAGCTAGGCGGGAGTGGCTTCAGCAACACGTCACCTCAGCTCCCGCCTCTTTGCCCATTTTTGATTATCCAGGAGTGACGCGCTGCCAAGATGGCGCTGGCCAGCTCCGCCAATTCGGGCTTCAAAACTGCTCTTCAGAAACCAACGGGTGACGTCACAGACACTATGTCCATTTTTTATACAGTCCGAAATGACTGAAACATGACAATTATAATATTTTTTTGTACTATAGGTGTAAATTCTTTAAACCTTATCAGATGAACCCTCTTTGAGAGTGTAACAGTAATAAATTTATACAGGGTAATAAAGTATTTAAAAGTGTTCTGGATATTTTAATGAATCCTACAATATGTATGTTTCCCCTGGCAGACAGATGTATCATAATTAAACTATTAATGAAATGCTATTCCATAGAATATTAGAATGTACAAGTGAAACTGGAGATGAATGTGGGGGTGGTGGTGATGGTGCAAGGGATAAGACAGAATTGCCAGCTCTTTGTCCCCACTGCAGCTAGAGATGACATATGAGACTCAAACACATACACTCCTTTACATGCACAATCTAAACACAGTACATGTGTAAGTGATCAGCTGGGCAAATGTGTGGTGATGGCGCAATGGATAAGATACATGCCTTTGGTGTGAGAGAACTGGGTTTAATTCCCCACTGTGACCCATCCACCATTGTGTCCCTGAGCAAGACACTTAACGCCTAGTTGCTCCAGAGGTGTGCGACCTCTGACATGTATAGCAATGGTAAGTTGCTTTGGATAAAAGCAATGAATAAATGTAATGCATTCAGAATCTGATTCAAGGGAGGCAACACAGACATCATTGCATTCCAACATCTTCCTTGTTAAGTTAGTCTCACAGAGAGATTTCTGGTGAAATATATTTAGACTGAATGGCTGTGACAAGGGAGCAGCAGCCTTGCAGCAAATTATGATGGAAACAGTGATTATAGAGTGGATATACATGCAGGAGCTATTTCAGGGCCTGCACTGCCATCAACACACACACACACACACAGAGACACACACACACACACACAATTACTATCATTATTTTGAAGCAACCGGGAGAAAAGCATGTGTATTGGTAACAGCATCTCTAGCAAATTAACTCATACGTGACCCAGTTAATGCTTCTTATTGTGTTTCTGTGTATGTGTGTGAGTATTTTTACATGTAGTATTCTTTAAATGTACAAATCAAATGGTGCAATGCCGCAGTTTCCCTGAGTTTAAAATCCACTGAGTCAGTTTAATTCAGTCTGAACACTCTCATAAACCTGATGTTCAGATGAAGCCACCGTCCACGAGCTGCTCAGCAGCAAAAAGTAGACAGGCTCAGTCAGAGAGCAGCTGGTGAACATAGTGCAGCATTTAGCAGCTCATGAGCCAAGAGCCAAAGAGACCAAGCACAGATCTTTCAGAAGAGAATAATGGACTCACCTTCATCAGTCGACACAAACACGACTCCACATGAGCCATCATGTTGCTCTGCATAACTTTTAAAATTGTAAAGAACAACTTCAACAAAGGAGGGTTTTTTTTCCTTCAGATTTTGTGAATTAAATATATATTCTGTCATCAGTTTTCTCTTCTGTGTTCTGACAGAGAAAAAAAAGTTCAGCCAGGAACATTTACATAACATTTTAGTAAAAAGAATTTTAACCTGTTTTCATCTTGATGTTTAACACTCATTTCAGCTGAAGTGCAGCACTATTACATTTTCTAGGACTAAAATGTTTTCTTCCTTGTGAAGCACAGATTTCAGCCAAAAACATGAGAACTGCACTTCAGCCTCTTGTGGCCAAAGTGAGTATAACAACAACAAACCTGCTGGCAAAACCTTTTTTAGGGCCCGAGCACGACTGTGCGAGTCCCTATTGAATTTGCTCAGATTTTTTTTTTTTTTTTAGGGCCCGAGCACGACCGTGCGAGGTCCCTATTGAATTTGCTCAGATTATTAGGGCCCGCACGACCGTGCGAGGTCCCTATTGAATTTGCTCAGATTATTAGGGCCCGAGCACGACCGTGCGAGGTCCCTATTGAATTTCCTAAGATTATTAGGCCCGAGCACGACCGTGCGAGGTCCCTATTGAATTTGCTCGGATTATTATATTAGGGCCAGCACGACCGTGCGAGGTCCCTATTGAATTTGCTCGATATATATATATTTATATATATATATATATATATATATATATATATATATATATATATATATATATTTTTTTTTCCTGCAAAGTAGGCTCAACTGACATGGCCTAAACATACTCGAAAACTCACCAAAATTTGCAAACATGTCAGAACTGGTGAAAAATTTCGTATTCTAAAAGTTTCGCACATGGAGTGGCAAAATGACTCGCTAGCGCCACCTAGAAAATTGGAAAAGATTAGCCCCTCGTTCACGTTCAACCTACATGTACGAAATTTTCTGGGGACATGTATCATATCAAGACGCACAAAAAAGCCTCAAGAACCCATAGCCTAAAGTCAACAGGAAGTCGGCCATTTTGAATTTTACGGCCATTTTTGGATGATTTACACACTTCGTACTTTAACGAACTCCTCCTAGGGATTTAGTCGGATCGACGTCAATTTCTGCTGTGCCTTCTAAAGGCATTGACGATGAAAAGTTGTGCTATTTGCGAGTTTTCGTCAATGGGCGTGTCCGTGGCGTCGATGATTCGCTATGAAACAGGAAGTTGTTGTAGCTTCAGTGTACATGCTCACATCTGGACCAAACTGTACATGTAGGATGAGAGTCCCGCCCTGAACACATGTACATGCCGACATTCACCCACAGTCATAGCGCCACCTGCTGGCAATAGAAAGTGACCTTTAACGAAGCAGCCCCCGCCGCACGTTTCACCTACGTGCACGAATTTTCTGTGGTACGTGTATCTTGTCCAGACGCACAAAAAAGTCTCTTGGAGCGATGCCCTAAAACCAACAAGAAGTCGGCCATTTTGAATTTTACGTCAAATTTTGGATGATTTACACACTTCGTACTTTAACAAACTCCTCCTAGAGATTAGTCCGACCGACTTCAAATTTCTGCTGTGCCTTCTAAAGGCATTGAAGATGAAAAGTTGTGCTATTTGCAAGTTTTCGTCAATGGGCGTGTCCGTGGCGTGGCGTCAAAGATCAAGTCTTCGCCATGACACAGGAAGTTGTCGTAACTTCAGTGTACATGCTCACATCTGAACCAAACTTTACGTGCTTGATAACTCTCCCACCCCGCAGACACTACACACCAATACCGATTTATATTCATAGCGGCAAGTGCTATGTAGCTCCACATAGGGGACACAGGAAGTGACATATACACCTTCTTGCGGCGTCGGAACCGCGTAGAAATTCACAGCCGCACCGGCCAGAGCTCCAGAATATGCAACTCGGCCGGCTCACGCGCGGACGCGCTACAAGTGCGAGGGCCCGCCCAACGCTGCTTGCAGCTTTAAT
>NW_024043441.1:0-42836 GCF_014851395.1 Micropterus salmoides
AAAACAAGCCCTTACCGAAGATCTGGTGTTTTTAATCCCTTCAAGCCTTCAATGGAGACAGATAATAAACAGAGTAAAGAAGAAAATTCCATATAAATAGAAAAGTACCCATTTGATCTTTGCTTTGATGGAAGTACAAACAAAAGCCTGGTGTCCTCAGGACAGTCCAGTCAGCTCCAGCTGCTCATTGGCTGACAGATCATAGTTAAATACCTCTGACTGTGTTTTGAAACATGATGTCTGAATGAAGAATTTTTTCTCTTGAACATCCATCCAGTCCTAAATCTGCTGTAACTTAACGTGTGTGTGATGTTTGTCATTTCAGGGGATCTGTCACAGGCCTGAACTCACCTACCGCTCACAACTGTCTCACTTTGTATTGAAATATTTCATTTTTATTTCACACTATTTCACTTTTTAACAGTATTTTACTTAACGTGTCACAGCGTAGCAGCAGACTGCATTTGTTTCAGACACTACTGTTGTATTTTGTTACTGTGTGAAAGCTACTGTGAATACTGATGTGTAGAAATAAAAGTTTATGTTCTGACTCAGCCTGCATGTTTTTCACAACGTGAACTCACGAAAAGGTTTCTGACAGCTCTTGTTGACACAGAAACAATGGTTTACATACATGTTTTCAAATCAGAATAATGTTCTTTTACAATTTTACAGATAAAAGTACTTTGGTTAAAAGTTGGCTTTGCTGTTTTTTTTTGTTTTCTGTCCAACATGTTGGTCCACGACAGGGTTTCTTCTGGTGGCTGGCTTTGTTGAAGCTTGTGTTGTGAATAAATGTGTTCTCACAAGACACTTTCTAGTTTTATATAAAAAGTGACATATTTAGTAAAATTATTTTTCATCAAACAAGGCTGTTTCATTTTGTGATTCATTTTTCTCAGTTTGCAAAGCTGGACCCTGAATGATAGAAAAGCAGCGCTTCGAACAACGATGGAGGCTTGTTTTCTGCCGCTTATACTTGTGTCTCGCTTGTGTCTTCGCATTTTTCCATTATTTGACAGTAGGTGTGTTTCCATCCTCCTGTTTTTATGAACATTTACATTTTGCATATAAAAAAACCTGAATAGAAACACTGAATATATTAAATTCATTGATATATATGCTGAAATTTGCACACAATTTTTTACGCTTGGCTGAGGTGAAAAAATGTGTTTTGATAAAAGTAAAAAGTGCAATGGAAACAGACTAAGCAAATAAATCACAACATAACTAGAGGCATTATGTTAACATAAGAGCAATGAGGAGACTGTAACCTTCCTTAAATTAGTACACAAAACAAACACAAATGCCATTTTCCCATCTATTCCAGCTCTTTTAACTACGCTGGTTGTGAACTCTTCTTCTGTAATTATATAATGGCACCTGACTGGAACATTAGTGCCCCCTACTGCTAATCTCGACAGATCAACTTCAAATATTTGCATAACAGGATGGATGGAATACGGAAAATTTCAAATTACTTACGCTGATTTCCGGAAAATTCTGTTCAGATTTGCACTACATTTAAACGGAAAACTGGCTATTAACAGCAGACATACAGGCAAGAAAAGAGGTTCAAGAGAGAGACTTACAACATCCAAATGTGCCCCAACCCTAGGCTGTCAGGATGTATCATTCAAAAAGTAGTTTACTTACGAAAATGTAAATCCCACATCAGACTCTTCTTGTTACACACAGCACCTCTTAAAGACAAAACTACAGTTCATTCAACAGCTTCTCATGTTTGACCTGATAGGAGGATCTACCCACTGTGTTTTCTAATACAGACCGCTCACAGAGGGATTAAACTCTACAACAAACTCACACAGAGAGCTGTTATGTGAGCCGCAGCTGCTGCCTACTGTCCATCAGCACACACACAGAGTTGAATACATGACAGAGATACAGACAGGCTTACACTGTAGGTGACAGATGAAGCACACTATAGCTAATTATTGGTTTATCTTGAAGGTTCTTTTTTTTTTTGCGAAAAGCAAACTGACTAAAATTAAATGTCAAAATTACCTCTCATCTAACTCTTTTGCTACAGGACACATACAAAATTCTTGTGTGCCTGGCTGAGCTGTACTTTTAGATTGACTAAAACATTGGAAAGTAAGGTTATAGCGAGATTTGCGAATGACTGATTGCCGTCAGTTATGAGCCGTTCAATTACAGGCGTGGACAATAAGGGATGTTATTCTGGAAGCTATAAAAAAAAATTATTAAGTTGCTTTGCAAAGGAATAATCGCCTGGTCTCCATGTGTAGCCCGTGAAATGAGATGCCACAGGAAGCAATTACTTCAGGGGTTCTTGAAGCTCCAGGTTTATTTTGACCACATGTGCAGGTCATTTGACAGAGTGGTAGGTTTGCTACTGAGTCTTTCACGTAACCAGCTCAAATGCTGAGTTTTGTAACAATCTCTAACAGCCAAAAATGTTTGGAGAAATAAATAAAATTACAGTAGAAATATAGTAAATACAGCAGTGGGCTATGACTATCCGCAGAAAACATAAAATAAATTATTTTAACAACCATAAACCGTCTTACATCAACATCAGTGTATAAAATGTGCGACTGTAAATGACAATTACACTTCACCAAGTTCTACCAACTTCCCAGAGATCGCACAACTCTACGCACTTTCAGCGTCAATTACTTTCAAACAGAGTCACAATTACTGTAAACTGTAACATTTCTCAAGTAACAAAGTACAATATCACGGTGTGACTTTATGCACGTTAGCATTACCATGTCATTTAGTACACAGGTGTCGACGATTGGCGCCCAAAATCTCAGCACACAATTCCAGTAGTGCCTAAATCAAACCATCTTGTTAAATACTGACAGTTGATGCCATTTTATACACTTGTACGGGAATATTTTACAAGATATGCATGCATTTACCTACTAACGTTACTTTACATTACGAAGTTCTCAGCACCAATCCCTCGTACGCCAAACAACAACCATTCTACTCAAAGCTGCCGCCTTGTGACCAAAGTCTGCACCACATGTAAAACTGTGGAAATCCACTTACAATCTACTTCGCACAAACTGGACAATGTCACTCTCAAAACAAAACAACAAAAACACATGTATTTACATTACTCTACTTTTAGAAATATATTAAACCTAAGTGGAAATCGCCTATGAATAGATTTACCACCCGGCTACACATTACGTCTCCTCAAAGATTATTCTGTCCAAAAAAAAATACCACGACACGTGCTGAGACTTTAGCTGAGATGTTAGCAGGCCAACATCCTAGCAAGCTAAATTTCAGCACAGCTGTCGTAGTTTAAGTACACACCGTTCACAATGCAGCATGAGGAACGTACAAATAATTTGGACACAGCAGTATCACTAAATAGCATTATCATTCACAGTTATTACTTACTGGGATTACAAAAAAAAATAGTTAGGAAGCTATTAGTTGGTTATATTTCTTATGTTCATGAGCTGTAATTACAGTACAGTGGTGTATCAGCTGGCAGAGAAACAGAAAAGATTCATATCCATCTGTCATTGAGTTATATATTAGTTTCTAATCCAGTGTGCTTACACACACACACACAGTGTCACTAAAGTTCATTAAACAGCTGTTCAAAGTAAATATGGACGCCCCCCCCCCCAACCCGAGAGTAGCAGGAGGGGAGTGAAGTCTGACTGAGTGACCTCTCATTACAACACTTCACATCTTTAATAAAATGCCACGTAAATGTTCAAGCTTAATTGGAGGAAAATGAAATCCTCCACTTACAGAGTGCTGAGAGACACTGTGGGATGTCTGTCTGAGGCAAGTTCTCTGCTGTAATACTCATTATAACATATATTCACATACATTTATCTTGCTTAAGTTCTGTGTCAGCAGAAGCAAACCACCAGCGGTTGAAGAACTTACATTGTGTTTGGCAGCGTAGCATCTTACAGTCTGAGCTCCAATCTCACACGGCACAAAAAACACAGCTTCCAGATCTGGATGGAGTAGTGGCACATGCAACCATTCGGACGAAACCTGGAGCAACAAATGTGAGCAGAGATATTAGGATAAATATATTTAGACTGTGTGTGTGGGTGTGTATATGTTAGGGGTGGGAGGCAGGATTAAAATCTCCTGGCTAGGCATGAATTCCATATCTTGATTATCTTGAAGTATATATTATGACATCCTGAAAATGTAATTTATTCAGTAATATACAGTGTAATTTAACAGTATCTTAAGGCCATGACTTCTTCCATTCTTTTGCAAATTTGTCAGTAAAGAGAGAATAAAAATGTGTATAACATGGTGATGGTATTTCTGCAGAAAGTCTACATTGCATGACACATGTGGTTAACAAATAACAGGTGAATTATTACATTGATCCATTCTGCACAGTAAAACATCATGTTTTTTAAAAAATCTGAATTAATATAAATGCATTTTTAAAAAAAACGCATGCACTGAATTACTTAATGTGAAAAGTAATTGTGACATGTAAAAAAACAAAACAAGGTGAGATGAGGCTTTCTGTATATGATTTTGAGACTGTGCCAGTCTCACCAAAACCAGACATCAGTGTATTTTCCTCTGCGATGCATTAAACACCAGATTCTAAACTGTGGTGAGTCATTTCGCTCTCTCTTCCTTTCAACTGACTCTTTAACCAAACCTATATATTCCAGCGAGGAAGGTCTCCCACATCCTCCTCCCAGCTATGTTTCCCTGAGCTGAAGCCCTCAGAGCCATGAACATCGGTCTACTTAGTGTTTCTCTCCAGATTGTTGGGGAGCTGTTGCTTTGTATCTCCAAATCTCACACTAGTCAGATCATCAGACATATAGAGCCAGCAGCCTATTGTCAGGACTGAAGTGGACTTTCCCCTCCACCTTCTCCCACACTCTGTAGGACAGGCGTTTGGCCACATCTATCAGCGTTCCTGAGACCATCTGCAGATCAATGAGAGCTGGACTTTGGTCTGAGCGGGTTTATAACTGCTGAGGAAAGACACTTTGTGCTACTGCAGATCTTCAGCAGAGATCTGTCTGACAGAGGGGAGATATCCCTTCTGCTCCTCTACATTCCTCAGAGCTGCCAGTCTGGACTCCTCTTCCTCTTTCAGGCACTGGCGAAGCTTGTTGAACTCGGCTCTGAGCTGATTCTCTGCGGACAACAGCTTCGTTGTGTTTTATCCACTTGTTTGTACTTGTCCCTATTATCCTGTAGAGACTTTAGGTCAGATTTCAGCTGGTCCTTCAGGTCACCGACTGCTTGTTCAATAGGAACCACCTTGTGACTCCAGTGGCGAATCACCACCTCCAGCTTTTGCTCAGATGATCCAGCTTTCTCTCTATCATAGGATTCAGCCAGTTCCTTCAGTGCCAAGTTCACATCTTGATCGTCTCTTAGAGAATTTTCTTTTACAGATGGGACAGTTTTTGTTTTTAGCTTTTTCCCCAGAATATTTGCAGGCTGCTTGAACAGAAGCTGTGGCTGCAGCTGAGAGACACGGGATCTCTGAACGCCTCTGAGCGCAAAATTTTTAAGAACAGAACAGAGGAATTTGCAGGGTATTTTGTTGAGTTGAGTTTCTTCACCTTTCTAATTACAGTTTTCATTTAAAAAAAATCTTTCAGTTTAACTTTCCTCCTGGGGTGAAATATTAACAGCAGGACAGGCTGCCATGTCATTTTGTCACCAGAAGATGGTGTCACATGGTGCCCACATCCAACAGCAGAAGCACGGCCTGTTGGGAATTACTGCAGTGCACTGACTCATTAGAACAAGGAGAGGATTTTTCTTTAGTTCTCCAGAGAAGACTGCACATTACAGGACGACTGACACTAAAATAGCTTTTATTTTTTCAGCAAACAAAAATGTAACAGTTTTAACCCTCCCATTGTGTTCCAATAAAAATATGCTAATTACTTTCTTCTGTTATAAATATGTTCTTTTTAATCTGGCTTCTTGTTTTTCTCCATACTAGCAATTTATACATATATTATACCATATATATTATACATATAAATATATATATTTTACATTATATAAAATGGGTGATGACCATTTTCATTTATTTCTGATGGTTTAATTCAGTAACTTGATATATGAATACCATCACTTTTCTGCTTTCACACATTTCCTAAAACATACCAGGACTACCTGCTGGTCTTGTTGTAATTACCTGTATGTAGCTTTTATAATCATATTCTTCTTACACTACAGCAAAATTGAAGTACCTGACCAATGTTTCCTAGTGGTTTAAAGAAGACTTAAGTCATCTTCTATTCACCTCCTGCCTGTTTCACCACTGTGGGGTTTAGAGCCTTCAGCCGCTCTGCCCCTCGCACATCCGTAACACTGACTTGCTTTCCATTTTTAAATCCCGCGTGAAAATACACATTTTTAAACTGGCACATCCAACGTGATCGCCGTTCATCTGGTCACAGCAATCTTTTGTTTCCAATTGTTTATGTACCCTGATTTTATGCACGGTTATTTTAGTTCTTGTTTACTTTATTTTAGATTTATTGCTATACTGTTTTATTATGTTTTGTGAGGTGAACATACATTTAAAATGTGTTATTAGTATATTTATGTTTAATATTGTGTTTCATGTTTACACTGTACATTGTTCGAGAATGTGTGCCAGCATAGATTGAACAGGAATCTTGATGCTTATAATACCATTTATCTGAATCCTGCACCAAACAACCAGAAGCAGACAAAAAACAAGAGACACTTTTCTCTGTAAATATTAACATTTATTTAAGTATACAATTTAGTATTTTCATTGCGCCCCCCCCCCACCCCTCTTCACAGGTTCTGTCAGTATCTCGGCTTCTCGATGCAGCATTAAGCCTCGCTGGAGGACGGTAAAAACGCTAAGACGAACAGTTAAATCGAGCGTTGGTTATTTCTTTACACCGTTTACAGACGGAGGATCACAGGCATTGCCAAACCCACAAGCTGCTTGATAATGCCACATTTGGTTCATTATTTGCTTTTTTAAATTATTTTTCCATTAAGGAGGCATTTACAGTCGCATTGCATAAAATTATAGTTTGTTAACTGAAGAGGATGAAAGTTTTTTTATTTATTTATTTAAATCTTTTAGTGCTTTGCGTGATGATATTTGTTTGAAATACTGATCAGACCACTGTTGTTTCCTACAGCTGGAAATAACGGAATGAAAAAAATCAATCAACCAGACATTAAGAAGAAAACTTTCATCATTTCACAAATGCCACAGTGTGAGTGAATGGGTGTGGACAAGTTTTTGTATTAAGCCAAAAAAAATAAAGTCACTAACTGAAACATCGTCACTCATGTTTGTACTCCTCTTTAAAGGTCACCTTTAGCTTTTAAAAGTGTCCACCTTCGCTGTGACCTGCTTGAAATAAAAAATAGGCTACAAATTATTTGACAAAACACACACCAGAAAAACACAAAACTGAACTATCATATAAACTGTGTGCAAATAAACGGCTTTAATTTCATAAAAAAAAAGTTGAAAATCCACATGAGGCGACTGAGCCGCCGCCGCATTTTGGTCAAAGTATTTATGAAAAAATAACACGACTAAACTACGATTTATTAGGAAACTCGGAGGTACGAAAAGAAGCACGGTAAGAAAATAGTGTTATCTCGCATTTAAACCGACCACAGTCAAACACAAAGAGGATCCTGCCTGTTTGGTCACACGTACGTCTCCCTTTCAGTTTGTTTTTCCACGAGGAATGAAAACACGAAGAAATGAACACAAAAAAAATATTTCCCAAGGAGCACAAGAAGACCGCAATTCAGATTCCCCTCAGTGGTGCAGCTAGTGTTTATATTATTGATTATTGATAATGACATGACGCCGGCGGTGTCTCCACATTGTGCTGATGGCGGTGTTAAGTGCTTTTTTATGACAGACGTCCGGGGGAAAGTGTCTTTTAACGATGAGGGTGTGTAACGAACAACACAGATTTAACGGATGAGGTATTGCACAGATTAATTATAATGGTCATAAAAAAAACAAAAAAAAACAAAACAAAAAGGCAAAAATAAATATACAGCCAATTCATACAACATTTACAACATTTTAGTCAGATGCTGGAAGATTTTTAGAAGATATTTTAGTGTCAGCGGTAGGTGCGGAGGGACCGGGGTTGAGGAGAGAAATCTTCACTAGTCGTCCCACTCGTCGTCGTCTTCGAAGTCCTCGTCTTCGTCGTCATCCTCGTCTTCGTCTGGGGAAAAAAAAAAAAAGACAGTGTGGAAATCGGGAGACTAACAACCGTTTCACAATAACAAGCCACAAGATGAACAGGAAATATAAACCCGACTGAGGAGTTCTGCTTTAAAGGAATAGTTTGCTTTCCTGCTGAGTTAGATGACGAGATCGATCTCACTCTCACGTCCTTCTGTTAAATATGAAGCTATAGGCAGAGGCCAGCTAACTGGAAACAGAGGGGAAACAGCAAGCCTGGCTCTGTTCAAAAGGAAATAAAATCCACCACGCAGCACATCAAAAGCTCACTAATAGAGACGCTGTCAAAGGTAATGGCCTACATATTAACGACAGGCTTACCTGAGGAATGGATGGCTTTGCTCCTCTTCTGCATCACCTCCATCAGAGCGCCGACAATGCCCGCGGTGGGAGCTGGCGTTGGAGGGCCGGACTCTGGATTATCTGGCACCTGGAGAGCCACAAAAACAGATCCGGTCCAGTTTGTTACAGATACAATGTTGTGTTTCTTTAAACATTTAAATCACAGGTATATTCACATACAGGAAATGAAAGCATCTTGCTGCCTCTAGCCCGCCACAAACACCCATTTATGGATTTTTAAGTGACATTTTGATTTTGACGATTGCTCATTAATCAGATCATAATATACACTTTTGTTCCATTTGTTTTCTGCCTTTGAATAAGACTGCAAACACAAAATGGTGCAGCTTAAAGTGAAATTCCTAAAAATGTTAATTAACCATCTGAACGCTTGATTTTTTTGGTACATTTTTAAAGCCTACGATTGTTTCCATTTTGGCAAATTTGCACCATGAAAAGTCTATTAGCTATAAGGAGTTCTTGTTTGCACTGTAACTACGCGGTGCAAATAAAGAAAACTTCCAAATGTGATGATCATGAGGCTGAAGATCTGATCGACTGACTCTAAGAAGAGAGTGTGATATCTATCACATCTATGACGTGGGATATCGTGATCGTCTTACGGTCTTGAGCTGGATTCCCTGTCGGATCTGGTCCAGCAGGGCGTCCCGTCCAATCCCGGAAGCCGGCGCTCGGTGGTTCTGCTCCACCTTCTTCAGCTGGGCTCCTCCTCTAATCTGCTCCAGCAGTGCCGACTTCCCGCCGGGACTTGGCGAATGAGGGGAGTCTCCGCCTCCACCGCCATCCAGCTCTGGGGGCGGAGGGGGAGGTGGAGGCGGCGGCGGAGGTGGTGGAGCAGGAGCCGCGCCGCCTCCGTTGCCTACTGGAGAGTGCTGGGCCAATGGGGGAGGTGGAGGGGGTGGGGCTTGCGGAGCAATGGACGAGTGCAAGGAAGACTGAGGAGGAGGAGGGGGAGGCTGGTGGTGGTGGTGGTGATGGTGGGGGGGAGGAGGGGGCTGGTGACCTCCCCTGGTGGGAGGAGGTGGAGGAGGCGGGGCACCTAGAGTTCCTGGTCTAGTGGGGGGAGGAGGAGGAGGAGCTGAGGCAGGGGCTCTCGACGGCGGAGGGGGAGGAGGGGCCCCCCTGCCTCCTCTTGACGGGGGAGGAGGAGGGGGTGTAGCTGAGCTGTGGGGGGGCGGAGGAGGAGGAGGGGGACCGCCACGAATAGGAGGTGGAGGGGGTGCTGCAGGAGAAGATAACAGACACGAGATCGAATCAATAAACCTTAAGATGACGTCACACAGGCGCCACCTGCCACCTGTTCCCAAACTTTTTAAATGTGAGTCATGCAAAGCTACAATACAGGAGTCACAGAACTACAGTATAGGAGTGGAAAAGCAGTTTAATAGGTTTCCTTTAATGTTGTGAAACATTGCAATTTGGTTAGGTTTAGGCACCAAAAGTACTCCATGGTTTGGGTAAAAAAAAAGAAATAAAAAAAAGAAAAAACTACGTTATGTTCGTCAGTTAACTTAAGAAATATAAGTAACGTTACTTGCGTAACTTACACAATTTACGTAACTTAAATTATTTAATGTTGACTTTTTGTTTCACACAGGAAACGAACACCTGTCTCCTGGCTGAAAGTCGATTTACTGGCCCTCCATCCACCCCAACCACCTAGTTACTCGGTCTTTTCTGCTAAATATCATATACCTACCTTTACCTACAGGGCTTCCCCCATTGCGCTGAACTATGACACTATTGGGATCTCTAGTGCTTTACAAACTGACGCTGACGGGTCTCGACCACGCGTCCATATGTGACGAGTTGGGAGTGAGAATGGGTTGGAAAATATTTAGTTTTTTAAATGTTGGTCACACAAAACAAGCAGTTTGAATATGTTAACATGGGCTTTTAGGAGATTGTGATACTTTGACATTTTATAGAAAAAAAAACAGTCAATTCAATTTTCTAGAAAAGAATCTGCTGATTAATCGATGATGAAACTTATTGTAAATTGCAGCCCCAGACTGAGGGTATGAAGAAAGTTACATTTCTGCAGCACCTCGTCTGTACTAGAACAGCGTCCTTATTGTAGTCAGTCAACATGACGACCACAGATAGCCAATAATATTCCAGTACTCTGACAACTTGAAAAGATCCACCATCTTTCTACACGTTGTCTAAAATCATCATACACCCAGACACCCTTACATCATCCTAAATTGAGATTCAGATCAGTCCTGCTTTCAAAGCAGCGCAGCTTAACATGAATAAAACATGGGCAGAGACTCATGACAGAAGAAGCAGAGTCTGTCACGAGGAATAAAAAAAACAGACAGAGCATACCGTTTCATCTGCACACCTCAAATCTACTGTCGGAAAGAAAAATACAGGAGAAAGGCAGGAAATGATAGTTCAAGATAAAACTGTGAGGGGATTTTAAATGAGTTTGAAAAAAAAAAAGTTATTTTGCTTCTTTTTAAAACAAATTTTTGCTATGTTGCTGTTTTTATAGATTAATTTTAGGCTTAAAAATCCCTGACTTCTGACTCGATGCTACACTACACACTTCGCCCGTCATGTTCTGTGATTGATATTGATTATTTATCATAAAAATGTTGCACAAACACCAGTGCACTCACACCTTAAGTAGATGACAGCTGTCAATCACTCTGCGTAATGCAGCGCAAACATTACAGTCGGATAAATGAAATCAGTTTATTCAGACTGGTTCGCACGACTTGTCCTTTGTAAAAACAGCTTTTGTCTTTTCACTTGATCAAACCTCATAGTTTGTATGTACGGAAACCTAAATATTTAACTTTATTTTCACGTTTGTCTCTAACATTTAACTGACTCTCATGTTTTAATGTCCCACAAGAGTTTAAAGAAAAGGTTCGACAAGTGAAATCCACTTATTAGTCTTCTGGTGGAGAGAGAAGATTCTGTTGATGAGAAGATCAATACCATACTCCTCATCTAACTATCTGTTAGTAATAGGGTACAACTAACGATTATTTTCATTATCGACTAACCTGCAGACTATTTCCTCGATTAATCGACTAATCGTTAGGTCTATAAAATGTGAAGAAATTGTGAAAAATGCTCATCACAATTTTCCAGAGCCCAAAGTGATGCCTTCAAAGTACTTCTTTGGTGCAACCAACAGTCCAAAACCCAAAGACTCGTCATTTACTATTATAAATGACAAAGAATAGCAGCAATTCCTTAATTGACGAAAGAAGAAGAAACCAGCAAATTTGTTTACATTTTTGCTTAAAAAAAAATGCCTGAAATGATTAATCGATTATCAAAATAGTCGACAGACTATGTGAATAATCGACTCACCGTTGCAGCAGCAGTTAGTAATAGTATTTCCCACAATGTTTAACTACTCTTTTAAGATCTGTTTGAGAGGTTTTTACATTTTGGCAAAAGAGAGGAAAGTCATTTGGGAGAAAAACTGTAAAAACTAAAATGTATTATGTATCAGCTATCTGCAAAATCAACTGACAAGCAGCAGCACTGGCCTTCTTCCATCTGTCAAAAATGAGCAGAGCCCTGCGCAGAGAGAGCAAGAGAGAGAGCGTGACCGTCCAGCAACAGAAACCAAGGCAGAGCATGGTTTCCCACAACACTACCTAACTGGGAACGGAACTAAATACATTATTTTTTTAAGACTAAATAATTTATTTATTCTGTAAAAAAAAAAAAAATCACAATTTTCCAAAGTTGAAGCTGACATCTTCCAACTTGTTTTCGTGCTTGTTTTGTCTGACCAACAGTCCAAAATCCACTAAACTTAAATAAACAACTCATCAATTAATTGAATTATCATTAACAATAATTACGCCACAATATCTGTGTTTACATCACAGATGGTGTTAAATCAAATGCTGCGCCACCTTCATTATTATTCAAGATCAGTTTGACACATCAAAAGGTATCCGAGTGTGTACGTGTGTGTGCGCGTTCTCACCCTGCCTCCTCAGTTCGTTTTTGACAGCCTCCACCCCTCCTTTCTTCTCGATGAAGTCGTAGATGACCTTGGACGTCTCTCGGTCCTTCAGCTGAGCCTCAGAGATGCCGCACATGTCGAACAGGTTCTTCAGTTCAGGATCCAGGTTGTTGAGCTGCAACAACAAAACAGAGAACATTTTAAACACGCACACACACAAACACACACACTGTTCAGGACTGCAGTTATAAGACTTCTAACTAAAGCTCACACAAAAATGACTTGTCAGCTCAAAATACTTACTGATGACTCCTGTGGTCAAACTTCCATTTGTGCAGAAAATAGCTGCAACAAATTGTGTTCTTGTATGAAATGCTGGATGAGGAAAGATGCATTATCTGGCCATGTGGAAGGAATCCCATTACTGTGCGGCTTTGTAACAGTTAGAGGTCAGTCTTTAGCCATGCTATTGACTCCGTGAGGCTGTACTTCTGCACAACGCTGCTTTGAGCCAAATGCTAACTCCCTAATGGGAGTCCTGCACAGTGCCGACTAAGCTAAGCGCGTACATGAGTATACAAGGATCTGAAATAATTTGACTTTGTTCTGGCCCGTCCTGTAACAGCTTGAAAAAATTCTGGCCCAATGCCAGACTTATTTGCCGACCCCTGCTTTAGGGCATTGGTTTTCAAAGTCTGAGACTGTGGGCCTCTCGTCAGACAAAGCTTGAAAAAAGCCCCCTCAACCCCCCATATTTTACTTGCTTAGTTTTCGCCTGGATGCCTAAGATATCATGATTATGTTATTTGGTCCTATAGACACTCAACTATTGAGAAAAGATAGCCTTAATGTTTAACATAACTTCAGACTACGCCAAATACATGAAGTGTCTCCTAAAGCATTTACTGGTTTCTGACTCTGGTAAAGTAGGAAACACTGTAAAATTCCCCTCTTTAACCAATCACACATATTTAGTCTATTCTTCATGATCTCTTTTTGATAACGTAAGAACTTTTCACTTCCATTCACTGAGCCTGCCCCGAAACAGTTGAGGCCCTCCCAAGTTCAAAACCCTCTGCTCTAGGGAACTTTAATATCAGCAGCAATCCATCTGCTATTTCACCCTGAACCACCAACGTCAACTGACTGACTGCCCACATTTTCACAGCAATCCATCTAGTAGTTGTTGATAAATCTCAGTCTGGACCAACAGACAGACCGACCAACATTACCGTCCCTAAAGCCAAAGGAACATGTTTATAGTAGTAACACTGAGTACTGAAAGCAGTCCTCTACTTTGATCCAATGTCTCCTGATTTTAATAAGAACTTTGTTTTATATTAGTTCCTAAACAGCCTCCACTTCACAGCAACAAACAATTGCCAAACCTTAAATGACAACACTGATGATACATCCTGTTAACAATCCCACTCAGTTATTTTCCCACTGGATTTTGTTAATACATGTTAGTTTATTTATACCTCACTTGGTTTTATTATACATTTGTCACCGTTTCTTCTGTAAATAAGCAGATTCTGCTTCCTCTGCGGCGATGATACTCAGCAGTCAGTCACAGTGTCAGTCTGACATCTGCTGGCCAGCAGGTAGAATTACAAGCTCCAAACAAAACAATCCACTCCGCTGCTTTTCATCAAATCAAACATTGACCTGCAACTCTGTTATGTTCTCCTCCTTGGAAATATTCCCACCTCGTTTCTGTCACACTGCAGTGCATTCTGGGACTGTCTGGTGTGGGACTGACATGTGGGATACTGTATTTTATCAGCCTCCTGCTCGTTAAGCCCCCCCAGTCTGAACACAACGTTCGTTAGCGGACAAACTCAACGATGACATCAGCAGCTTCAATTGCTACGAGAAACCAGTTCCTAAACAGCCGATGTAATAACGTGCGCAGTTTGTCACTAGATGCTGTTTTCACATTACTCAGTTGAAGGTTTCTCCTCGTTTCCCTGAAATGTTTGACATCACATCTAGTGGAGAAACAAATAATGCTCCAACATACAACTTAAACTCTGCAGAACACGTACATTCGTCTTTTGAGACAGTAGTAGAACTTTTTTTCATATTTATTGTTTTTGGAAATCAGTAACAAGACAGAAAAATGAAGTGTGCTTTAAAACCTCTTAAGAGTATTGTCACATTTTATCATTTCAAAACTCAAAATGTCAGCTGCCCTACGAAACAAACCCTAAATAACATCACATAACGTTTAAGTGTGTCATTTTGCCAACCTGTTTTTTACTCTTTGTCCTCTTTTTTATGGGTGTTTGTATCCTAAATTGTGTCCTGTTAATTGCAAAATTTGAAGCACCTGTATAGGAGCTATACTGGATGTGCCTTCTGCATACTCTGCAGCAATAAGAGGAAATAAAAAATGAAAAAAGCCCCATTACTCTAACTTGTGATCTCACCACAGCCCTTGCTTTAATAAACCAGATTATTTTCAGCTGTGGCACCAAATCACTTTTTTATGAAGGGAACTGCTGACAGTTAAAATACTTTCATTTGTGCTGTTAGTTCATTGCAACATCATCACTGATGATGAACACAAAGAGGAGCTTCTTGACAGCTACAGCTCCCCTTGTGACAGAGATGTGCTGGTTGTGGAGACGACCACGTAGTCAGTGCGTTTGCGGGTTTAAAAGCCAGTTTCATGAGGTGCTTCGTGCCTAATAAACAACAACAAGTCAATACAACTTTTAATTTAACAACATAAGAGGGGTGGGGAATAGCGTAGGGTGCACAATTACCACATTGCATTAATTTCAAGTGTGCTAATTATCTATGAAATTAGAGCTTTTTGAGACTGTGGAAGAGGAAGAGAGAAGCGCTTTGAATGAGTCTGTATTTAAATATATTTACATAATGTCTTCAGTATGCCACTCTGAGCAGACCGGTTCTCTCTGGAACATTCTGTGTCCGTGTGCAGCTTCTGAGACGCAGCGAGATGAGTATGAGCAGGAAACAAAAAGAGCCTATTGTGTGATTTCATCATGCAGCAACCACACAGGTCACTATTGTGCTCCTGTGTGCGTGTTTGTGTGTGTGTGTGAAAGGGGGTACTCACATCAAAACCTGTGTTTGGATCCCAGCCCACGTGACCGATGTGCCTGAAGAAGACGGGGACAGATATGTGGTGAGATCACACACACACGTCCACACAAACACATAAATATACAGAAGTACATCAACTATTCAGCATGTGCACGTGGGCGATCATGTGCACATGCTAAATAGTGAGCCCACACACTGACACATCAGTCACAGAGACAGTGTGGTCATTGAGCGATTTCAGACCGCAACGAAACAGGTTTACTGTTGCCAACAGGCAGAGGGTTTCTGCTGGATCAGACAGGGTGGTACAGGTCTATGACTGCGCGCACACACACACACACACACACACACACACTACAAGGAACATTTTGGAGAGGCTTTAAGTTTTTTTCCTAGAACATTTAAGTTAATTATTTGTCACTTGTTTTAGGCTGAGTTTGCTTTTGTAAGATGACCCGATTGCCAGTTGAGCAAGTTTTAGCACATTAACAGCAAACTCTGCACACATTAACATTCCTAATGATCATTTCCCAAGTCATTGGGAGTTTCTGGTTTAAAGGGGAATGCCACGAGTCATGAGTACTTCTACTACTCCGCCTGAGAATGCTGTTGCATGAAGTCTTCTGTGTCTCTGGAGGAGTAATTCATTTCAATGACACCACTCGAGTGTCTCGGCCTCACCATGGAGAAAACAGAAAGCCTGTGTTATGGAGGTATGGAGCTTAAAAGATATAGATATTTATCAGAGAGGGTCTAATGAAAGACACTATTGAGTTGCATTTTACCCACACTGGGGCCAAAAAGTCAGGATCTCTCGCTTCAATTTTTGACGGCTCTTCTCGTCCCCCAACTACAGTTTTTTTTTCTTCTTTTTTCTATCATTTAATAGTGAAAATATTAGTCAATATTATTCAGATTAGATGGACTAAAACACTATCTCATCATCATTCTGCTGCAGCGCTCAACAATGATAAATACGAGGTGCGACTCACTGGAAGTTGCTGGGCGTGCCAATGTCAGCCTTCGTCAGCTTCTTCTTCTTGCCTTTGGTCTTCTTGTCCTTCCGGGATAGCCCGCTGTGGCTCAGCATGTTGTTGAGGTGGTACGGCTGCTGGTGGCTGTGGGAGTTGTGGAATCGGACGTTGTTGATCTCCGGGTTCTTGATGTCCACCACGGCCATGTGCAGAGCTGGACCTGAACACAGGGAGGGAGAGAGGGCGGTCAAGCAGAAATGTTTATGAGCTGTGGTTGATTTTTGACAGCAAACTTTCCACTTGTGCAACACAAATATTAAAATTTAATAAGTAGACTCTTAAGATATGCCTCGATCCCATTCCTGCTCCCCAGGGGATGAACCTTTTTAACAATGACCATCCCTCAGGACAGGCTTTACATTTTTAGCTCCACTACTGGTTAGGTTCCACGAATAGTCAAATCATCAGCATGTTGTTTGTTGTGTCAAACATGTTGCTGTTTAGGGTTTCTGCAGGCTTCACAAAGTTAAACGAAATACCTTTTAAGACCATTTAATGTAACATATTTGCAAAACAGCTGATCCAGGCTCAACTTTTGCAGTAACATCATCCAGTAAAATGCTGCGTTAACCAGTAAAATACATGCAAGCGCAATTTCCTGGCAGAGGACTTTATAACATTAACACGCTAATGTTAAGATAAACTATCTGTTGTCGTTATAAAATTGAGGGCAGTGCAGCGTTTTTGCACATGACAAGCCTCAAACTCAAGAATCTTTTACTTAAACTAGACTTCCTTTATTCTACTTATTTATCTTATGTGTAGTGTGTACTGCTGGTCGGACAGCACTGACTGAAACTTCTTATAAAAGAAGCACGAAGACGAGTTTATTATGAAATATGTTACAATTTCCCGACAGCCTGCAATCACACAAACATTTTTTAATATAAAATTGATTATCTGGCAGGCAAGAAAGCAAGCTTTTAATACCTTTGCAAATGAAATTAAATATTTTAATACATTTTAAGGCCTGTTTTTGATAAAACAGAATTCAATTCTATTAGGATTTAAGACCTGTGTGGATTCCCTGATATTGTCGCTGTAATGAAGACTGCATCCTACAGGGGGATGCTGGCGTACCTTTTGACTGTTAGTAAGGTTTTTACTGTAGTATGTAATCTAACCGACCCCTCCTGACACTAATCTATATACCTTCAGTAATCCCTGGTACCTGGGAGATCAATATAGCAAAGGGTTTCTGTAAAATCTCTGCAGTGTTTCATGTTTACCAACGGGGATCTGATCCATCTGCACTGAGCTTTTATGATCCATCTTTTCTTATATAAATGTCAACTGGCTGTCTCCCCCCTAGCGTTGGTCCGAACCGTTCAGTCTTTGAATTCTCATAATCTCCACAAACCACAGCAGCATCTGACAATCACTAATCCACTGCTAATCCCAGTCCAAATCCCAGGACTCCCCATGAATGCCGGATGTCTATGACCAGACCAACATGCTCGCCTCAAATCTGCCGTCTTCTGAGGACCAGGGTGGTCGTTTCCACCTTTTGAAGTAGAGCTGTATGGGTTGGTTCTGTGTGATCAAAGATGAGTTATGCAGCCCCCTCCCTATGGAACTCCTTACCCATACACACCCGAGATTGCAGCGACATAGACTCAAATCACTTATAAAAACCCACCTTTTTAGACTAGCTTTTAACCTCAAATAATGTTATATTGCACCTCCTGCTGTTTGTTATTTATATGGTCGCCCCTTCGCTCTTATACATTTCCGCACCACATGTTTTCATCCACTGTTCATACATTTTATATTTTGCTATTCATGTTTTTTTATCCGTTTTAAATGTACAAATCATTTTTGTATCAGTACTCAAACTCAGGTATTGTTTCATCGCTAGTGTCTTAACATTTCAACTGCCACCTAGCCCTAATCGAATTATAATGTCACAAAAATGCTGTCCTCCTGATCCTTTTGCAAAGTTTGTTGAACTTTCAAACTCCAAATAACTCAGACTCGAACTTTGGACAAAGTCCATTAACACATTCAATACGAAAAGCTGCCAGAGTCGCTGCAAAAATTTTGGCTTCCTTTCCAAAACAGACCAGACCAGCAAAAACTTACAACCACACTTTATATTTGTTGGATTAGATACGACAATGAGCATCGATTCAAGCCACAGCATTCAGTTTGTCAATGAACAGCAAATGTGAAGCTTTCAGAGCTGGATATAAGAGTTCACATCAGGTAACAACAGAGACAGAGGCGATCTCTCAAATTTCCCCAAACAATATGGATGATCCCAACATGAGCAGCTTCTTCGCTACAAAAGTGATTTTACTGATGTTCTCACAATGAGGATGAGAATAATACAAGTGAAGAGGACTGGGGAGGCTGAGACACATACATTTCCCAAACAGAAAAGCAAATCCAGAGCAACGACGTCCCGCTGTTAGTCTCATGTTTCACAGCTGAAATGTCAAAATGAATCTGTGCCCCTGGAGAGAAACTTGACTGAAGAGACGACCGATTTGTTCAGTATGTGTTAATCCTGCTCTTTACAGCGTCAGTGTTTGCCAACAGTCGGCTTAATGAAAGTAAACCGTTTTCTTTGGGATGACATGCAGACACAGCTGCAGAGGAGAAGATCTAAACTAAAGCTCTGATGCACTGGGACCATTACCCACAACTTTGCTCATGATGGTGTTCAGGTGAAGGCAAACTCCAAATTAAGCCGGCTAAATCTGAAAACACTTATTTTTGCGCTCCCTTTTGGCTTTCTGTCCACAAGGTGGTGTGGAATCACAGTATAAAGGACGGAAAGGACGGTATAAAAGTGGACGTAGCCACCGTGATGTCACCCATTGGTTTGTGGACAGCCATTTTGAAGCCATGAATTTGGCATCTCGTTTTTTTTAGAACCACAAATTACCATATTTGGACGACAGGGTGGAGGTGGGAGAGACACGAATTGCTACACCTGACAGGCTGTGGAAGCGACTTGCCAATCACAAGGTAGCCACGCCCTAAAGAATACCCTGCTTTGTCATTTATTTTCCTCTAAATGGGACCAACATTTACAAAATGAACATTATGCTGTATTGAAGTAGACTTCAAACTTGCGACTGAGACAATAAATTTGCTAGGAAAGTGTTTACTGAGACGATGAATCAATAAAATAAAACTCAAGTGAGAAGTAGGGTCCTTTTGTCATAGAAGTTTATACAATCGGACTTCTTTTTGCAAGCGAGTGGATATGCTCACTTTAAAACTGGGCATCTTAAAAAGAAAAAACAACACTCCAGCCTCATATTCAAGTCGATGACTATTTGTCTCCTCTACCCTCTGTGATTAATGATTTTAAATGTTAATGGAAACCACAGTGTGCTATATTCCCTAACTTCAATGGTCAATGTTTCAGTGTAGCAGCATAGGAATTAAGAGCAGCTGGTGCTACTACTGGTCACCTAGTGAACAGCTAACACTTAATCATAAATGACCCCCCCCCCATCAAATCTACACAAATCCCAAAAGTTTAGGATTCAAAACAGCAAATTTCGCTGAAAGGTGAGAAGTTTTATGCTGATTCATGTGCCCTTTCTTCTAATAAAATAGAAATTCACTGATGAATGATAAAATTAAATATATACAAAACAAATGTTCAGCAGCAGTAACTATAGGGATTACAGATTAGGCCTAATGTGCATCACAACAGGCTTTAAAGAGAACAACAACAGAGACCATGTGGTCCACATATGGCGCAGATGGGCTTCCTGCTGACCAGATTAACCTGCAGCAGACTTCCACTCTGTGTCAGTGTGTGAGTCACACAAACAATGCTGCTAATGTGTCGGGAAACACCACAACACTCCAGTCTCTTGGCATTTGTCATCCAGTCACGCACAAATCTATTTTTGAGACACTCAATGAGGATGAGCACGTCTTCTAATCAGCTTCTTGCTTCTACATTCACATGGAGACATATACTGTAGGGTCACAGGTTTTCACAGTGAGTCCAAACAGACCCCAGATCTTCAGATCTCCCTCAAAATCCTTTATACCAGAAGAAGTTGTTTGTCAACCTGTATCATGACTAAACACAGTGGAGGGCCACAGTAGCACGCACTAAGATACCTTTGCCTATATTATGCAGCAAAAAAAAGAAAGAAGTTTCACTGCGACTACTAAGTTCTTGGTATTACCACCAGTAATCACAGGTGGTGCTACATTAAAGCAGGCCTTGGTAACAACTGAACATACAATGCAAAACCTTCTGCATCTCGTATCACTGCGCTAAGCCCCTCCCACCAAACCTACAAGAAGGAGCTGGTCGCCCTGTGAAACCTCATGCCATGTAGGGCTCGCTCTCCACGGCGAGACCTGGCCCCTCTGGCTTCGACCTAAGAAAACTCTCCAACGCGTCAAACAACTAACAGCGGGATGAGAGGCTAGTACATCACTGTCTCCCATTAAAAGTTTTGTCGTCATGCCTCGATACGAGCGTCATGGCATCAAACATGAGTTTGAAGCCCCGTGTGGAGCCGTACTATACGCTGTTGTAGACTGATCCTGGCTCTGATTGGTTGCTTTGACCTGGAAGCAGTGTATTCTTGCAAAGGCATAAGGAGCACTAGGAGGAGCCAGAGGAACGTGATGTATTTAGGGCCCGAGCACGACCGTGCGAGGTCCCTATTGAATTTGCTAAGATTATATATATATATATATATATATATATATATATATATATATATATATATATATATATATATATATATATATATATATATATATATATATATATATATATATATATATATATATATATATATATATATATATATATATATATTTTTTTTTTTCTTCTGCAAAGTAAGCTCCATTGTCGGGGCCTAAACATACTCGACATTCGCACATGGGCGTGGCAAAATGACTGGCTAGTGCCACCTAGAAAATTGGAAAAGATTATCCCCTCGTTCACGTTCAACCTACATGTACGAAATTTTCTGGGGACATGTATCGTATCAAGACGCACAAAAAAGCCTCAAGAACCCATAGCCTAAAGTCAACAGGAAGTCGGCCATTTTGAATTTTACGGCCATTTTTGGATGATTTACACACTTCGTACTTTAACAAACTCCTCCTAGGGATTTAGTCGGATTGACGTCAAATTTCTGCTGTGCCTTCTAAAGGCATTGACGATGAAAAGTTGTGCTATTTGCGAGTTTTCGTCAATGGGCGTGTCTGTGGCGTCGATGATTCGCCATGAAACAGGAAGTTGTTGTAACTTCAGTGTACATGCTCACATCCGGACCAAAGTGTACATGTAGGATGAGAGTCCCGCCCTGAACACATGTACATGCCGACATTCACCCACAGTCATAGCGCCACCTGCTGGCAACAGGAAGTGACCTTTAATGAAGCAGCCCCCGCCGCACGTTTCACCTACGTGCACAAATTTTCTGTGGTACGTGCATCTTGTCCAGACGCACAAAAAAGTCTCTTGGAGCCATAGCCTAAACCCAACAGGAAGTCGGCCATTTTGAATTTTACGTCAAATTTTGGATGATTTACACACTTCGTACTTTAACAAACTCCTCCTAGGGATTTTGTCCGACCGACTTCAAATTTCTGCTGTGCCTTCTAAAGGCATTGAAGATGAAAAGTTGTGCTATCTGTGAGTTTTTGTCAATGGGCGTGTCCGTGGCGTGGCGTCAAAGATCAACTCTTCGCCATGACACAGGAAGTTCTTGTAACTTCAGTGTACATGCTCACATCTGAACCAAACTTTACGTGCTTGATAACTCTCTCACCCCGCAGACATCTACACACCAATGCCGATTTATATTCATAGCGGCAAGTGCTATGTAGCTCCACATAGGTGACACAGGAAGTGACATATAACACCTTCATGCGGCGTCGGAACCGCGTTGCAAATTCACAGCCGTACCGGCAGAGCTCCAGAATATGCAACTTCGGCCGGCTCACACCCGGACGCGCTACAAGTGCGAGGGCCCGCCCAACGCTGCTTGCAGCTTTAATTGTTAATATTGTCTTCTTTTTTATTTATTTTTTTTATACAGAATCTCTTTCTCACGTACGGCTGTCAAAATATAGTGATAGTTTCAGCAAATATGCCCCATATTAGTTTCATGTTGTGTTCATGTTATTTGTGTTTTTGTTGTTTGATACGAAAGCAACAAATAAAAAAATAACAGGGTTATAAAAGTAAATATGAGGATCATTTATTATATAATAGGCGAAGATAACCATGTCATAATCTCAAGATAACGGGACATAAAAAGCCACTGTGGGTCACTCTGAGCTTAAGTAAGTAAGTAAAACTGAATCTGAATTATCAACATTGAGAGTTCAACATACCATTTTTAGTGTCACCTCTCTTCTCTGCAAAAGAAAAATTAACACAATTATAGTTTCAGAACAAAATCAACAGGACTTAATTAAATTAAGAACACGTAAAATGAAAGAGGCGAGAGAAGAGGGTGAACTGTTCAAGAGTCAGAAAGTGTGTTACAGTTCAGTAAGCATCATTCTGTGGCGGCTAGAGAGAAGATGACAGTTTTAAAGCCCTCAGGTGTAAAAGCTGTCAGAGAACAAACGCTGCTTCATTTATTCGACGCTGTGAGCAAAGCAGTCAGAAAGAGAGTTCAGGAAGTCTGCAACATGAGCGGAAGAAGAAAAAGCAAAAGATCTGAAAGCTCAGTTGTGATAAGTCCGATGAAAAACTCCCCTCCTAAAAAAAAAAAAAAAACCTTCTGTGTCCCAGCTCTGTGAGCGTTTGACCCTCAGTAACCATCACAGTTTGAGTGGTGTACTTCAAAAGTGCCAGCATGCTGAGAGGAGCTGGAGGGAAGCCACAGAGGACCCTCACTTACAACACAGAGACAGGCTGATGGTTTTACTACAGCAGAGAGAAAAGTCCCAAACCAAACCTTAACTCATGTCCTCAAAGAAAACACCTTTACAGATTTTACATTTACGATATTGTGACTTATACCCCTCTCATACAGCAGACGCACATCTGATGTGGGTCACTTTCAAAGAGTTCAAATGAACACGTACATTAGTTCAAATTAATTTGAACGCAACCATTCAGTATATAGCGCAAGTAAACCCAAATTTAAAAGTAACAGCCTTCTATACTGACATGTGTTCAACCCACATTAGACCCATTCCTATGAGACAGCGGTCACTGTTAGAGACTGCGGTCTGTAGTTTAGTTTATACGCACATCCAGAAAGGACTAAATAGAAGTTAGGTTCAGGCTACACAAGCACACTCCCACCTATACGTGCACCTTCACTATTCTTCTGTAGAGTCTGTTCAATTATGCTTACCCGTCATTAGTTTCATTTCCATCCCTAATACTTGTAATAACATAACGTCACACCTCATGTTATAGCCAACCAGGCTCCTGGATGGCAACGTGCAACAGTTTCCTATTAAAAGATACGACAAATGCTATTCAGGTCATTTATTTTTGTTTTAATTAATTAATATAATGAAGATCCCTCAACTTTTGCTGCAATGCTTTATTTTGGTGAGGTGCATTTTCTACATCATTAGTCAGTCAAGGCTTCAAGCTTAAAAAGGAACTCCAATATAAATGATTAACGTGTGCAAAAGTCTTGACGGAGAAGAGAACAAAGCATCTTGTGCTTACTTTGAGAACAAGAAAAACAAGAGTCCGTCAGCGTGTGGGATCGTTTGGTTCCTTCTAAAATGTCCTGTTTACCTATACTTTTAATTTCAAGATCCATTCAAGTACCTTAGCGGGAACATGAGCAAAGCAGCCAGGTTTGGGACTGAGGCTGAGGTCTTGTTAGCAGAAGAGGTGGTAAGTGTTCTAAGCACAGGTGTGAAAGGTTAAAGGTCACACAGCTTGATGAAGCAGAGAGACAAAATGAAACAATAAAAACGTACCAGTTTTGCGTTGTCGTCGGTTGAGCAGGTCGTTAACTGCCGCTCTGAATCTTTTGGCCTCCTCTTCGCTGGCGAAGTTCAGACCGATCTGACAGGTCTGAGAGGGAACAGCAGAACAAGACACAGATGGCACCTTTCTTTAAATAAAAAGTATTCAACAGAAAGATTATAGAACATCAAGTCTGCGCACATCATACCTAATTATCACCAGGCAGCGTCTGGAGTAAGTGATACTGTTTCACTAACCGGGGCATGATCATACACTACACTGTTTAGAGGTCTCATGATTTAAAAACATTTTGGCTTTTCCTGAAGTGCATCCTCTAAAGAATCAGTCAGTTAAGTACAGACATCTCCAGCTCGGGTCCTCCTGCAGCATTTTATAGCCGAGGAGGGTCTTTTGTCAAAAAACGACTCAACCTTCAGAAGCTCTCTGCTCTGCAACTGTTTAAAGAGCAGACACATCCTGAAGGCCTGCGGCTGCTTCACATTACTGCCTGTGTGTAAAACAGCTGCAGCAGCAGCAAAAAAAAAATACAATAGACACCCTAATGTGAATATGTGACTGTGTGAAAGCGCATTCAGTGATCTCACACCTTATTAAACTGTAAGACCTGATCAGTGAGTCCAGCAGCTGTGGGCAATTTGTTTTTGAGGTAATGACAAAGAGCTGCACACTTACATCGCCTGCAAACATGATGAAGTAGGATCTGGAGCTGCTGATAGAGAAGTTGTGGTACAGTTCTTGTTCAAACATGGTTTTCCCTTCCTGCAAAGACAGAGAAAGAAACAGAGTAGATTATTCTTGGGAGTTCAGAAGAACCAAATCTGTAACACGCATCATCAGATTTTCATCCACGGACTACAAATCACCCGCACGTTCTGTCATTTTCAATACAAGAAATTACCAAATTCACACGATTTGCCTTTTGACAAACCGCGTTTTCAAATAGTTGGTGTTTCTTGATTTGATTTTCTGACAGAGCTCATTAACAGCGATACATTTGGACGCATCTTTAAAGTAACGGCAGGTTTGTTTTTAATAGAAATTAGCTGAAACCGAAGTGATATTTTGTCCACAGACTCAGCCTGTATGAGAGTCAGACAAAGTAAACACACATGAGTGGCTGGTAATTCAATTTGATCCATTAGAGTTACACACCTGATTGCACATCATCTTTGAAAAAAAAAACGTGTTAATTTATTCTGCCAACAGTGTATAGATTCAGTCAGCGTAACAGACAGAGGGAAGAATGAAGAGAAAATGAGCAGATTTAATGGACAAGTTGGCCGTTTTTGGCTAATAGGGGTGTGACGAGACGAGATTCAAGACTGGGTTCACGAGACGAGACGAGATGAGATTTTAACACTATTTTTAAGAAATCTTTAATACTGAATTATATGAAAATTTTTTAGTATTAAACACTTTATTTCCTGCATTCTGATGAATTTTTCTGCACTAGTTTATGGTGATTTGTTAAAATTTTTTTACATAAAGAGAAACACAAAATTCTGGTGGCAGGAGACAATTCAAACTCTATAATGAAACTATAACAGAATATAAGTCTTTGCAGCTCTCGGTTATCTGTTTCTCCTGTAGAACAACTTTTTTAATATCATCCCTGTAGATTCATGATTTGGTCTTCCCTCCTCTTTGTGTCTTTGTTTGGGGAAGTAACACTTTTTCACCATAATGATAAATTACTTAATTTTAAATTAGTTGTAAACTCCTGAACTTGAACTTCTGTGCTTCAAAACTTTCTGCACATTCAGAATCTCCTCCACAAATCTGTGTTCTCTGACGTGTCCAGAGAAAAGTCAGACTATTACCAGACTAACGTCATCAGTTAATAAGAAGTCTGTGCATTACGTTTTTTGATCCGCTGGTAGTAACGTTATCCCCTTCAGACCGTTTGACCGACGCAGTCTGGGACTGCATGCTGCATGTGAAACCGAAACTAAATGAAACACTTTTGATCAGGCAGAAATCTCACCACAGATCCACACACGTGAACTTTAGCAGCTCAGATAAAGTGCTCAAAGCCCCCACAGTCCCAAACAGAGCAGGCTGCGCTTCAGTTTTTAGAGGTTTATGTTGCTCTAACAGCTACGTTACCTCTCGTCATATCTGTCTGGACTCGGTTGATTACTATCACAGTGTACGCCGGTGTCAATCAACTGGGCGGAGTTGATTCACTCCATGAATCTATTTTATCAGTGAGAAAATTAAAATATCATTTGTGTGAGTCTCGCAAGACAGCTTTTTACCTGACGAGAATCTTCATTACAATTTAATCTCACAAAATCTCGTGCCGCAAGATCTCGTCACACTAGGGCTGGGCGATATGGCCAAAAATGTTATCATGATTAAAATATTTCATATCATTTGATATCAATAATTACCACGATATATATCAAATCATTATTTCTTTCAAGTTTCAAGGTAGATTTTTGCTCCTGAGTGGAAATTGATGAAACCAGATGGTTAATTATGTGGTCAGAATGGGAAAAACACTTGATGCCAAAACAGTGGATCACTTCATAAATCTGAGGAAGAACAATCAAAACCATTATGATAAAATCTTTTTCAACATAAATAATAATAAATATCTTAATAGAAAAATTAAGTGCTAATTTGTTTGCGATTCAAATGAATTAAACCAGATATTTACTGACTGATATATTGAACATTTATTATATTGTTATTGAGGAATACTATATTGCAATAATGATCATTATTGTTTTATTGCCCATTTTTTCACAAAACAGACATGTATCCCTGAAATTTAAGAACCAAGATACGCACGAAGCCAAATCTGTTGGTATAAAAAGGCTGTATTTCAGTTTCTTGCTACATGTCAGCCGACCTATATGCTGATACGATAAATCTGTGATAAGATCGAAAACGACAGCTTTGCTGATCAACATTGTGTTTTTCCACCACGTGCCCCCGAAAAGTTTTTAAGCTGTATAGTGAAAGGGATGAATAGCAATCTTCATAAAGATATTCTCTCATTTGCTGTTTTGATGATGGTGGTGGAGAACAAAGTCACTCCAGGTGTCCCAGAGGAGTTCAGATGGGTTGAGATCTGGTGACTTCACAATCATAGAACCAGTCAGTCAGTCCTTTTCACCTTTCTTTGTTACCCGCATCAATATGAAACTTCAAACATTGAGTTTTTACTTGTATTCAAGTATTTTAATGTAACATCTGACTGATTACAAGCTTCTATTTTTCAGGACATTTCCTAAGGAGACTACTTGAAGTACGTTTATGCGACTTCTAATGAAATGTTCAATACATTATACCTGGCTAATATAAACCTAATGCAAATGTTTGGGAAATAAGCTTATTGGCTTTCTGGCAGAGAGCAAGACGAGGACCAATAACTGTCACATATCTGTGCATTCATTACCCTTGTAAAATTGGTATCAATCTTCTCATCTAAATCAGAAAGCCAATAAGCATGTTTCCCAAAATTAAGATGCTTCATTACACTATCTACCTGGTGTTTAGTTAAAGCTTTACAGATGGTCCCACTCACCTTGATATCAAACACTCTGATGAAGTAGGACCTCTGAGGGTTGTCTTTGACCAGACAGGCCACTCCACAGCACCTCTTCACCCAGTTGCAGCTCCGGTCTGCACAGTATACCTGGACCACTGCCGAACACAGAGTCTGAACACACAGAGGACAAAAGGACAGGACGGTGAATATCAGCGCCTGCGCAGTTCATTAACAATACATACAATTAATAACCAGGTGTGTTGAGTCCTGCAGCGAGTGTAAGTAACTGCTCAGTCAGGAGAATTTTAACTGCATGGCTGCGATCTCGCTCTAATGCGTGTCCACATTTAAATACACATCAGGAGAGTTGTTAAAAGCCCCCAAGCTGTGTAACGTGTCACAAAGCAGCAGCAGAGCAACCAGCGAGGAAGCGGAACTCTATCCATGATGCAAAACATTTAAACAATGATAAGGAGTACATAAAGCCCACAGCTGTTTCACCAGGTGAGAAACGAAGAGCAGGTCATTTAGGCAAACCTGAGACCTTTTCAAATCAGATTACCTGTCACATATGCAAAAATCTTCACAATGGAGTCTCAAATGTGCAGAAGAAAATGACTAAATTATGTTTGATATTATGCCCGTACACTCTTTTGTGATCATTTGTTGTCTTGGCATTGTACTTCAAAATGAACTTGCTGAATTAAAGGCACATTCCCCTGATATAATAAATCTCTTCCAAAAAGTTGGGAAGCTTGTGAAAGAGTTTTAAAACCAAAAACCCTTGTAAACTGGTGAAACAGCATTCCCTCACACCATGTGCAACACCACGAAGGTCTTCAAGGAGAGACTGTCCGACAGCGTGCGCCATTATCCCCTTTTATGCTCTTTATTGATTCACATCTCACACCTCTCTATGACGGCATGCATTTCACCTGTGTGGACATTCAGGACAGGTAGGACACTTTTCACTTAAGAGATGACAGAAGAACTGGTTTCTTTGTTGGTATCTAGGGCTGCAGCTAACGATGAGATTAGTAATCAAGTATTCTACAGATTATTTCATCGATTCAGCGAGTAATTGTAAAAGACGTTTACCCCTGGTGAAGAAGTATCCCTCCCCTTTTTCCACTTGCTAACATTCAACACCAGAGCTGAGGGCATCGGAGCAGCGAGGAGGAAGAAACAGGGCCAGCCTAAGTCATTTGGATTCATCGTCCATGAACAACAGAACTTTGTGCCAATCTAATAGTTGTTGAGGTATTTCAGTCTGGACCCAAGTGGTGGACCAACATTGCCATCGCGAGAGTGGCAAAAAAAAGCAAACGACAACAAGAGGTTTTAATTGGGGGACAGATTATTAGCATTTCTGATAAACCACACTATTGTCTAAACTATAGTTGTATTCTGTAGCATTATGATTTGCCTTGATTTGAACTAAGGGGCCAAACCAGGAAAAACAGACCCACACTAACAGTATGCATCTCTTCCATGTTGATGATCTGTCAGTCCTTCACTTCACGAACTTCACTTTCTTCTTGTTTCAGAGGCCTTTTGCCTTAAGTTTGATCTTCAGCAGTAAAACTCACAATGGCATGGGTTGCAGTCATGCGAAGGATTTGGGCGAAACACTCCACTGTTAGGCCCTAAAAAAAAACCATGTTGCTGCGTCTGTATGTTCAGGATCACTGTCCTGAAAATTGGGAACTCTGTACTGTGGATATTATGGATATAAACACCCTAAAATTAAAGCTCTTTAACGTTACAGTGAGTTTTTCCAATTCAAATCGAGTGTATTTGACATTTCCCCACAGTGTTTAACTTTTTCTACAGGACAGGAAGCGGAGACCAGCTGCTGTCCTCAGCAGTATTGTGGGTTTTTGGTTTTGAGGTTTCTGCAGAATTTCCACCGTGTTCAATCCTCTGCCAGATTTTCCCTGTGTGGTAGACAGCAACTCAAGCAGCCGAGAGAGGAAATAGGAAATGCCAATGGACCAGTTTCCTGCTCTGATTTATGATTGCAGGTCAGAAGACCAGCAGGAAACACTTTTCAACACGAAATCACAGCTCAGCATCACACAGGAAAGGTCGAAGGTCGGCCATTAAAAGCCTCATTTAGGATCTGCACATTCTCACTGAAGGAAAGCATGTAGCAATGAACACAGACAGCAACACCGCAGACTCTCTGCAGGTTACATTAGCTGGCGCTTTAGCATCTAACAACCACAAACCCAAAGGACAATATCAATGTTTTAGACCAGCGGTTCCTTATTTGCCTACCCACATCTGATTGGTTACACATCGCGAATAATCTATCTAATAAACAAATAAATTATCAACACTTTGCTCGGGTGAGTGTTGACGAGAAGGCAGCCGATATTTCTGAAGGTGCAATAATCATCAAAAATCATCAAGCTTTTAAATCAGTCACTCTCCCCTTACCCACTCACTGCACACACAACATGCACAAGTCTTCTTTTCATTGCAACTCTGCATCGCAATGTAATGTTATATATTTATTACTTTAACAAGTTACAGTGGCAGTAAAACCTTCTCATACAACATTTCACCTGCGGTAAACCGTGCAGAGGGAGGTGGGGGGTATTTTCATGACAAAAAAAAAAAAAAAAACGTATCAAAACATCCCCGTCACTGTTTTTTCTTTTTAGAAATCGCACCAAACCAATAACATGGACAGAAAGAGGAACCATATGAGGATTTGTAAGTACAGTGCGGGTGGTTCAACCTGAGAGAGCGAGGGAGAGGATAGAGAGAGGTGTGCGAGTAGCTATTTCCTGTGAACGATTAATAATAAAGTTTTTAATTTTAAATTAAATTTACAAAGGAAAGTTTTCTATACAGGTTTTTTATTTCATGAAAAATTCGACCAAAAAATAATTGCTGTAGTTATTACACTACTACACCAGCATTACATTTTTCCTGTCGCGCACCGTAGAGGCAGCTCACGCGCCACCACACTTTGGAGCTTTAGACAATTAACTAAAAACCAAATCAGTTTTTATATTTACTCCTTCATTTATTTGAGTTAGTCCGGAAAAAAATAGTCAAATCAGTCATTACTCAATTGACATAAATTTAAATTTTTTTATATCAGTCTACGCAGACGGATACCTAATTTCAATACATCCAATCAAATCAGTCTAGCATAGGCAGAGCACATACTGAGCCAATCAGAGAAAAAGACTCTCAACAACAATAACAACTGCATTAGCATTCCTGCGAAATTCCGCTTCTTATCCAACTCACAAACATGAACACACATCTTGTCCTGCAACTGAGCTTCTTGAACGAGTGTCCTAACAAGCATTGGCCCTGGGAAAAAGAAAAACAAAAAAATGTATTTGTCATGAATAACTCATGAGGTCAAGCCAATTTTGAGACCACATAAATCTGCTCATGGTTCAGAAAAAAGGTTGAGAAATCAGCTGAAAACATCCAACAGTCATAAATCCAAATCCATCTAATTCAAGCACTCCCAACAAACTTTTCATGTTTATCTGCCTCTGGATAAATCCACCACAGAGTCGTTTAAAGAGCAGAGGGGCACTCCACAAATCCGGATTAGCAACTTAGCCACACAATTTTAGGAAGCTTATAGCTAATATTTTCTGAAATTGTGTTTTTTTTAAAAGAAACCATCACCTTGGATAACTGAAATCTGATACCAAATGTAATATCAGATTTAATTTTCCGATACAAATCTGTTTCACCAGATTTAAATGAACTGTTGTGAGTTTCATATGCTTAACTTTCTAATCCTGCTTTGTGAAATACCCCTCCGGACTACCGCCATCAGTGTGTTTTTATGGAACAGGAGATGAAGTCTGACCACAAGTTATCCTAAATGCTGCTCTTTAACCGAGACTAACTCTAGTAGCCAAAACAATTACACTTTACGTTACTGGTAATGCCTGAAAATAGTCCTGTGTGCAATTTCAAACTTTTAAAATGCCTTTGTGATCATTTTGTTACAGAAAAAAAAGGGCATTACAGTAAATCCTGGTTCATTGCTGATCGTTGATTTTAGGATGGACAAACACTCCTGTCTACATCATTGGAGCTGAGGTGGAGCAGGTAAATAGTTTCAAGTTCTTGGAAATCAGCATCACGGAGAATCTGACATGGTCGTCTCACATTTCCACGCTGGTGAAGAAAGCTCAGAAACGACTGTATTTCTTGAGGAAGCTTAATAAGGCCAAATTCCCACGCCAAGTTCTTGTCAGCTTTTACAGGAGGAGCAACAGAAAGCATCCAGACTGGAAACATCACAAACCGGCATGGGATGTGCACGGCCCAGGACCGGAGGGCTCTGCAGCAGGTGATTAAACCTGCTCAGAAGATCATTGGTACCCATCTCCTGAGCATCAGTGATATCGGTGAGGTGCCTACGCAGAGCCCAAAGGATACTAAAGGACAGAACCCACCCAGCCACAGCCTGTTCACCCTGCTGCCTTCTGGGAAGAGATATAGAAGTTTCTGCTGCTGCACCACCAGACTGCAGAGCAGCTTCCCCCCCCAAACTATCTTAAACTCTAATTCATCCTCAGCACTGCTCCAGTGATGAGTTTATTCTTTATTGATGTACATTGTCTGCTATGTAGCTGAAAGGACTTACAAAACTCAATTTCACTCTACAACTTGTTATAATGTGACAATAAACTTACCTACCTATTGGCTTACTTCAAGGTTTAAATATTCAGAAGACTGCAGGTGGGAATAAGAGCGAGACAGTTGTGGTTGAAAACTAGAAGGGGTTCAGGTTCCATACCCAGTGAAGATCTACCCAACCAGTCTTAGTTTTACCTCTAAGCACAGGTGTTTCACCCTGCATGCATCGGCTTCCTGCAGTCGTAGTTCAGCCGAAACGGCAAACTCCGATTCTGAAATGTGAAGCCAATACGAAAGTGCCTAACACCTACATTGTTTCTAATGGCCAGCAGGGGGCGACTACACTGGTTGCAAAAACAAGTCCTATTGCAGTCAAAATGAGACAAAATGAGGCTACTTCTCAACCGATTTATTACCTCAGTAAACACTTTCCTAATTACTTTATGGTTTGCTAGTTTCAAGTCTTCTTCAATAAAGCAGGATGCTCATTTTGTTAATTATGGTCCCATTTAGAAGAAGATGGACGATAGGCTAAAGCGGGTATGCTTTAGTGAAGTGGTCGGCAATAGGCGGCCCGCCAGCAATTATATTCTCAGTCATGACAGCAACAGTTACTCACATAATCACTTCCTCTGAAGTGTTTGTGCCTCCAAAATAAAAGCACAAGAACGTTTTTTGCAGCAACGCTTCATGTTGAGTTTATTGAGAGCTTTTACTTTGAAATGTTCTGATGGACATTCAAAAGAGTCTCTGGCTTACATGACACACCTCTGTAAAAGCCGTCAGTAAACGTGTGATTGGATTCCCCTGAATTTCCTCAGGGAAATGAAAATTAGTGTCCGATGGCCAGAATGCCAAACTTGAGGCTTCAATACGGTAGTCCACAAACCAAAGGGTGACGTCACAGTGGCTACGACCACTTACTGTCTATGGTTTGGCCTCTGCAACAAGCAGCAGCTGACATTAAAACCTGCTGAGCTGTCCTGCAACCACTTCAATACATCAGCCAGTAAAAGATCTGACTCACAGTTTTTGTTCTTATCTGAGAGGATTTTCACGGCTGGTTATGATTTGGCGTGGAAGTGCAGGAAGGGTTAAACCACGCTCAGTGGAGTTTTATCCAGGTGTTACTGGTTTTCACGTGTAAAAGTGATTTAATTAGAATGCTGCGTCATCTGTAAAAAGGTTTGCATCATTGTGTTGCGCAGCATTTCCTTCAGCTTCATCAAAGGTGGCCGTGTGTTTTCTCATCATACAGAGGCGGGTTTAGAAGTGTCCTTAACAATTATCACATTCAACCAGCAGTTACCATAGATGCCACTGAGACACTTCAGAGTCACTTCAACCCAGTTTGACCCAGTTCAAAGTGTGGAATGACAATTAAAGCAATTAGCCACATGTATGTTGTCTGAGTAAATTCAATTTTTTTCACTGACAATGAAGCTGGCAGTTATTTTCTTGGTCAGAAAATAGTGGAAATTCGCTATCACATCTTCCTAAACCCCCAAGTTAACTTTTTCCTACTGTTAGTTTTGTCTTTTTGTCCAAACCAGCAGTACAAAGCCCAAAAGGTATTCTGTTTGTAATTAATTATCATAAATGTTACATTTTGTGTTTCGGGTATTATTGATAACTTAACTGCAAAATACAAATAAAATGCATGTGGTACTGATGTAAACAATTACTTTAAAATTACAATTACTTAAGAAACATAAAATGTTAGTAACTTGTAGGTCTGCATAATAGTTCAATATTATTAAAAGTGACACTGGTCATCTTGCAAGTCTGGACTTTTTGTGGTGGAAGCGAACAAACAAACTGTTAAGATCTGCTTGACTAATTGTGTCTTTTAAATAAAAGGTTTTATACAACAGAAGCTAATTAACGAACCAGACAAATATGAGGTCGTTTAAGCTTTCAAAATACGTGCAAACAGAAGGGCAAGAAAACACGTCAAGGAGTGTGTGGGGTCACCGATTCTCCTGTAACACCGGGGCCCCGGTATGAACGCCACAGCGGTTTCAAAACAGGTTTTTGCTGCTTCGTATCACCTGAGAGGGGTGAAGAGAACGCAAAGGCTGGCGGGTTTTTTGTTTTGTTTTGTTTTGTTTATGAGACGTGGGTGAAAGTACCTGCACCTTCCTTGAACATGCAGGTGGTAAACAAACCGGGGGGGAACTTACGGCGCATTTTCTTCCCAGGTAGCCGAACAGGCACTCGTTTTCCTGCGGGGTCAGGAGGATGGAGCCGACGTTAGCGGACCTTCGGGGCGGCTGGTGGCTGTTCATGGCTCCGAAGTCTTCTAGTTAACCCCACTAAACGATGCAGTTTTCCCCGGACGGACTCGGCAAACACTACCAATTACAGAAAATCCATGCGGGCTCCGGTTGCTATGGCCTGCAACCGGATCATCTCCGCTGAGTCCGACTCCGGGCTGGAGGGCGGAGAAGGACGGGGAGCTGTTTTCCAGGCTTGCTCTTGCTCAGGAAAGAACAATAACTCCTCCGTGTTGGTGTTAAATAAAAAATGAAGGAGTCGCTACGTGTCCGTACGCGGATAAACGCTCAACTTTCATTCGGAAACTCCAGCAGCTGCAGCAGCGATGCGTACATCCAACATGGCAGCAAGACGGAGCAGACCACTTTAAAGACGGAGGAGAGGGGAGGTGTTAGTTTGGGGAAACTCTTCAAGTATCCACTGTAATATGCTTCACATCGTGAGGTTTGCGAGCACACACACAGAAATATATGATTCATCGTTCATTTTAAGTTAAAACTGCGTGTCGGGTGTGTTTTGGGTCCATTATGTGTCGCTAGGATGTCGTTGCTAACACGAAATGGTTCGGTCCGATGTAGCAGCAGAATGCAGCTCTGCGGAGGGAGAGGGAGGGGCGGGTATTGTGACGTAGCGCGGGAGGAGCCAGATGGTGGACGTAAAAATGTAAATAAGATGCCTTTGCTCATCAATAATTTATAAACTGATGAATATTTTGTACATATGATGCCTTCTGTGGGGAAAATATTAAAATATCCCAAGTTTGCACAACAGAAATTATACAATAGTGCTAAATTTCTCCAGGAGAAAAGGAGCCGAAATTGTAATAAAAAAATTGTACTGTGCATTTAGAAAAATGAAGTAAAAAAACTAGACTGTTTCCCTTTGACTTAATAAAATATAACAATCATAATTGAGCACATTCAGCCACAGACTCATCCAGCCCAGAGCCCTGAAGCGCTTTGGAGGCTCATTTGTGCCATTATCAGCCACAACGCCACAGAACCCAACTGACACCGACTCTATTTGTGATTATAGATTTGATTTATCTGATTGTAAATAATTGTTATCATATATTGATTGTATATGTTGTGTATACACTGTGTATATAGCCTATTTATCCATCTACGTAGAATGATTATACTTTTAATCTGTTGTGTTACATTCCTCTGTGCTGCTGTGTCAACCTGAATTTCTCATACGCAGGTTTAATAAAGGTAAATCTTAAAATATCTTATTTTATACACATCATCATTAGCATGACTTAGCATTAGATTATAAAATAACCCTTTTTGAAATAACTCTTTTTTTGTTACTTTAATTTCTTAATCAAATCTATTACTACTCTTGTTTTTTGTTTTGTTTTTTTAATTTTGGGATGTTGGGATCATGTGCTGGGGTGGGATTTTTGAGAAGTAACTACTGTAAGGGATCACAATAACAAATAAAGAGTATGAAGAAAAAGATTCTGAACACTTCTCACTGAGAATAAAAACAGTACAACCGTGGGCTCAAACACCAAAACAATGAGCTGAAAGCTTCTTCAAAGGCCAGTAGAGCTGATGAGAAATGCATCTATTGAATTGAAAAGTTCTATAAAGTAAAACTATTATTATTTCTTAATTTTTTCTACTTAAGATGTTTATTGTTTGTGGCAGTTTTTTTGTAACACATCTGCTTTTTTGTCCTGTGTTCACAGCAACAGAGTAAACAACTCACATTGGACCACCATGTGTAAATAAACATTGAATAAAATGAATATTGATGGTGTCAATCTGTTGCTGCACCCATCTCTGTGGCTCAGGTCAAGATCAACAAATACTGGCCAGATCACCTTCAGCTTTTTGAACTTTCCTGCCTGTCCTGCAACTGCCCTTCTCTCCCTAAATGAGATAATATTCATTTACACTTTTGTACTGCCCAAACTTGGAACAACAAGACTTGCAGTCATCTCTTCCCTGAAAACAAGCTGCTGTCCTGTTCTGACTTTAAAAGTCATGACAAATTAATTTTGATACACTTTTTAAATAAGTTCGGACACTCCTTTATCAATACAAATAAAATCAGGGGGAGGGTTGTGAAGGCGGCTTTGGCAGATGGACGGATGTCGGCGTCCCGCAGGTCCCGCCCGCCTACTGCAGGGTTAAAGCTTGTCAGCAGCATTAACACCAAAACTAAGCCGTAGACCAGCTGCTTCTTCACTCTGCTGTATAAAACACTGAACGGAGGCCAAACAAGAGGAATTGAAGGACCATTCACATCTATCACAGAACCTGCATTGTAACCAGAGTGACATCCTGCTAGTGTCCCATAGAGGCTGCAGTGTTCATTACAGACACAGTCTGAAAGTGCTGGACAGCAACAACATCCTGGTGATTTATCTGTTCTTAGAGTCTTACCCGCAGTGAAGATAAGAATGGAAAGATTGTATTGAAGGTGGTGCTAGAGGAAAAATCACTGGGTCTTTGAAATTTACAGGGTCCATTGTCTGGAAAGCTGGAATGGAATCAGGTCATGTCATAACAATCTGATCAGTAGTTGCTGAGATATTTCTAGCATCATAGCTCTAGTGATGGTGAAGTTGGTTGGTCCACCACTTCGGTCCACACAGAAATATCTCTACAACTACGTTGGATTGCCAAGCTGTCAGATTCTTGAGCTCAGTTTCACCGAATGTATTTATTTCTGTTTACCATATTTATAATTGCAGGGCAGTGCAGTTGTGCAGTGGTTAGCACAGTCGCCTCCCAGCAAAAAGGTCGTGGGTTCGAACCCCGGTTGTCCCGGCCTTTCTGTGTGGAGTATGCACCCTAGGTATGAGTGTGACTGGTTCTTTGTGTATGTGTGGCCCTGTGTTGGACTGGCGACCTGTCCAGGGTGTACTCCGCCCTTCGCCCGATGTCAGCTGGGATTGGTTCCAGCCCCCCGCAACCCTGTACGCAGGATAAGCAGTTGACAATGGATGGATATTTATAATTGCTTCTACATAAATGTATAGCAGGAGGGAGTTACAAACTCAAATTCAATATAACCTGTTATATTGCGACCGATCGACTGACCAACTGACTGACCGACCGACCGACCTACCTACCTACCTTGTCCCCAGAGGAAGAATTCTAATGGCTTTGTTGATCCCCTGATTTTTCATTGCGCACCACTATCAGGTCAAAGTTTTCTAACAGCCTATGCTGTGAAATATCTGAGAATTTTCTAGATGGATAAGCTGAAAATTTGGTACAGATATCCACGTTGCTCAGACAATGAATCCTAATGACTTTGGTGACACCTAATTTTCCTCCAGTGTCTCTAAGGATGAATACGTGCTCTCCTGATTTTGTAGCACCACAACAAGGTCAGAATTTTGATTTGTCCAATACTTTGGATTATAAGCAAGTACCTGAAAAACTATGACATTCCCATCAGCCTCAGTTGCACTTTGTCATTACTGCTAAGTAACAAATGTTAGCATGCTAACTTGCTAAACTGAGATGGTGAATATGGCAAACATTATATTTACTAAACATCAGCATATTTTAACATTGATTAGATAGATCATGCTTTTCTGACCACAACCTTCTGCACAACATGAGTTTGAACAAGAGGGTCAAAGGTGCGGCGTTACTTTCTCCTAGTTGTATGCATACTGAATGCAGCAGTACATGCTTTGTAAGGGCAACTGCAGTATAAAGCTAAGAAGAAGAATTATGCAATTTATAACGCAGCATTTGTCTTGTTTTCTTGTCTTGAACAAACTCATGAACCAACACTGTAGCTGAAACAGAGCTTTTTCCTCATGAATTAATCCAGTTCCATCTTATTTTATCTTGTTCCATGCACACCTGTGACAGAGAGATGAGAGTCATGGTTTTAATATTAACAGATGGTGAGGGGTAATGTGGGAGGGAGTTGTATTCTGAGGCAGAACAGACACTGCACAGCTAAGATGGACTTAATGAGGATCATCTGCTGTCTTATTCTTGTCTTGTTCAGGTGTTTCTGTCAGATTTGACCAGCTCTTTTTACTTTCCTTCAGTCTGTCTCATCTGCATCTGCTTTAGCTAGTGGATTTGCATTTTCCAGAATTTCTTTCAACAACCTCCAGTGACGGTCTTGTTGTTTTTGGATACAGATAAAGAGAGTGATTATATAATAACAAGAGGATTGCCTCTTCCACAGAACCTGAAACTCTTGTGGCTACACAGCATTCTCGTGTATTTTCTGTTCCTATAATTTAAACTTTGCAGTATTTGTGTTTTTATGAATTGCTTGTAATTTTAAAAGAAGAATTTCAGCTATTTAAATGACTGAAATTGAGTGAAATTTGTCAAGTTGCTTGAAACGTGTTGGGAGCAATGTGTCTCTGTGTATTAGTGTATTTCACAGATGGCACCGCTAGATGGTGCTAGACACAGGACTGTCCAACCTGCCTCTCCTCTTCACCCAAAATGCACACAGAGAGGGAGCATGTTCAACTGAAGGTTTGTAACACATATGAAAGTAGGTGATCTCATTGACACAGGAGGCACACATGAAGAGCTAGGGTATATGTTGTTACATGCAATCAACAAATCAAAGAGGGTTAAATAACAACTCTAATACTGAAATAACATACAACACACAAAATGCACAAAAAGTATTACAAATGACTGAAAACTGTGAAATATGAAACCAACACATTTATGAAGCTGCTCAATCTGTCTTCAAAATTGTTCATTAGGTGAACCTAAAGTACTCTCTGCTCCCTTACCAACCATGTTGTATGAGCTCTTAAGCAGGGCACCTGTCCCTCATTACAGCTATGAAAGATTTAATGAGGAGCAGGGGCGCCGTTCAAGGCGTGGCCAGAGGGGCCATCACTGTCACATTCCAACCCCTCCATCAGCCTGCTATTGCACAGTGCACTAGTGATGGGAATTACGGTTCTGTGAAGGGAGCCAGATCTTATTTGTCAGTTTCTTTCCAAGAGCCGGCTCCCAAACGGCTCTTCATTTAGTACAACTAGCAACTAAATGAAGAGCCGAGATCTTTTGCTACGTTTGCACGTCCCGTCCAGACTAAAACGCTGAATACAGTACTGAGCACCTAAAACGGAGAAGTTTGAAAACACTGCTGACCCCATTTTTTTTTTTTTATTCCAGGGTAGCGTTTTAGTGCAGACGGGCAAAAACCGAGGACGTTAAAAAACTATGACGTAGACGCTCACGTTCGGCTCTCTGATTGGGTCATACAAGTCATGCAAAGCAAAAACACAATACTACTGACAGAGTTTTAGTTTTGGCATTGTTATTATAACATTTTGTACCATGCAAATAACACTTACAGCCTACGGTTGTACTGTGCATGTTGCTTACTTTGCAACGACTTCCAGTCTGTTTTCTGCCGCCACAGTCGCTTTTAAACTCCCGTGTTACTTTCAGTAACAGTTCCAACTCATTGTTGGCCCATGCAAAAGAAATATCTGGTGTGGTTCTTTGTCTGTAGTACTTTATTCTTTCGCCAAATCTTCTGCAGCTGTGGAGTAGACCATCTGCTTCATGTAGACCATCTGCTTCATGTTTTTAATATAGGCGGAGATCAGTTCTGATATGCAGCTAAAACGCTGATGTGGACGGAGATCATATTGGTTTTTAAACAAAAACGTAGTAGTGTGGATGGGGCCTAAATTTGGCTCTCAGACTCATAGGCTCCCTTTGTACACTTAAAAGAGCCGGCTCATAGAACTGAAATTCAGTTATGGCTTATGGTTTTGAAGTACCACCCCAGGATTTCCAATGGCCCCTTCTGGCCATCCTATATTAAAAAATTCTGCCACTGATTGGGAGCCATGATATTTATAGTTGCTTTGCCAAACTGTTGATCACAACCTGATGCTTTCTTTGAAAAATTACTATTGGCAGGATTAAATGATGCATTTCACCAATCAGATGAGCTGCCCCATATATAGCTACATTACACATAAAGATGGACACAATATTTTAATAAAATAAAACAAGAAAACATTGAAAAGCAGTTGCATATTTAGCTACAGATCAGAATCCAATACTGTTTTGTTTTCCAGGATTTATGGTACCATTTTAATTAAATAAAGGATTTCTTTCTTTTCTACATTACCAAAATGGACTGAAATTCATCCATCAGTTAAACAAAAGGTTCAGACAAATGTGAAGAGAAATGACGCCCTCTTCCCAGAATTCTACTCCGTGGCCCAGACGTAACCTGGGCTCTTTTTCTCTCAGTCTGCCAGCGTAATCTAATCAAAACTGCTGCAGAGCGGCATGATGGGAGTCATGATCTCTGTCTGTGTTGTTTCCTGTCCACAAGTTCATTCACAGATCAGCCAATCAAGGCCGCTTTACACAGTGATTGGCCAGGCATGTAGGGGTGAGAAAGTAAGCAGAGTATGAATTTCTCTCTCACTTTTACAATCTTCTCACAACTATTTCTGTCACTTTTGATAGGTACAAATGAGCGCCACACTATGAATGTCTTCAAGGAGAGACTGTCGGAAAATGTGCTGTTATTCCTGTATTTAAATGAGACTGTGCCTACTGGAACATCTATTAACGCTTTTGACTACTTCAGAGTCATTCTCCAAGGCTTCTGAATGTATGAAACAAACTTCATGACAGTCCATCCATAGCTGTATAGATATTTCAGTCTGGGCTAAAGTGATGGACAGAAAGGCAAAAATGGACAAAAACATAGATCACATAGATCGGTCAATCACTTTTTAATGTTTTTTATGTGCCTAAGTGACCTCAAATGAAAACTTGCATGCATGCTTGTTCTATATAAATACTTTGGACTGATGACAAGCATTAACTACTAAAGTAGTCATTCACGCGCTTTCTTCAGCATTTCCAATATTATTTGAGCTCTGCATTATGAGACCGAGCGTCTGCTGCAATTTGTCTGTGTGTTGACTGTGTCCCTCGGGAGTTACAGTCTAATCTGTGAATGTGTAAAGATGAAATAGAGGCCGTCGCTTAGAAGGAAAAACAAGCAAGAAAACAAGACAGTCTAACGTCCTGTGAGAGTCCTATCAGCAAGGGTTTCTAACCCCTGAGCAACAGACTGACGATACCATTACATTTAATTATTTACCTGACGCTTTTATCCAAAGCGACTTACAATTGCTGTATATATCATACATTCCTCTGGAGCAGCTAGGGGTTAAGTGTCTTGCTCAGGGACACAATGGTGGATGGGTCACAGCGGGGAATGAACCCGGGTCTCTTACACCAAAGACGTAGTCTTATCCATTGCGCCATCACCACCCAGGCTACAGAAACCCCACTACAGGACACAAGAAAAAAAAAATCGACAAATTACTATTACTACAGCTTTTTGGGCTGTTTGTCTGTGTTATACCTTTCTTCATCATCCTTGTCACAAACAACAAGATACTCAGTATCTAAGTAGCTCACCACTCAAAATTCCCACTTAGCTACTTGATCTGCATGTGCTTGTGCTCATATTGTCTGTTAAGTGTTCTCTGCTGTGTTGACTTAAGAACCAGCTAATCTTTCTCAGACCAATTCCGAATTTGATATTTGATGATTAAAAAAAAAAAGAAAAGTGTTCATTCTTTTCAGAAACACATTACCTAAATGGCCAATAATATCTGCACACTGATTTATCGGTTGGGGTCTGGAACAAATGCGTGCACCACCCACAGATCTATGTGGTTTGTACAGCACTTCCTTTTTATTTGTATTTGTAATATTAGAGGCATAGGACATTTTACTCTTATTGTTAAATTTTTAATCTTTCAACCATTCACTTATTTGTTTAGCTGGTCAGTCCCGTGCAGCTTGCAATGCTTTGAGAGAAGTCTCACTTCCCTCCCAATGAAAATTAATATGGCT
>NW_024043442.1:0-38873 GCF_014851395.1 Micropterus salmoides
CTGTAAAATATCGATATCTTCATGATTAAGGGACATGCTGTGTTTATAAAAAAAAACAGACTACTAGCAGGGCTGCCCTTCAAATCGTCATATCACACTACCTTTCCAGAGTTGATTCTAATGGTTTAATAAAAAGTTTTCATGCCATGAATGAAAGCAGAAGATGCGTTGTAGGGAATAATCTGGAAATAAAGACCTGTATACTCAATTCATATCTCCAGTTACTCAGAGCTTCATGATGATAAACATAAATCCAGTCAGAGCTCTGAGGAAATGCAGATGCAAACAAACACTCCAAAAGTGCACAAAAATGATATAGGCCTATACATAACATTTTCCTCCTATTGCCTTAATTGTGTGTGATTTTTTCACCTTTGCTCTTTGTTTCTAATGCAGATAATTTTTCTACTCTGTTTTACAGTATTTAACCTGCTGCTTTTAAATAAATAGCATTTAAACAATGTTTCTGGTGAATTTTGTTTTTAGTTTAGTTTTTACCTTTTCAGTTAATCTTTTACACCCATGCAGCACTTTTATTATATACAATAAGAAGCTGCTATTTTAATGTGTTTATCTTAATAGACTATTTTTTCAACAAAAGGGAGTTTTACACACAACCTTATCGGAGCTAATGATAATTTAGTACATTTTAGCACGCCAATTTAAGCATGCTATTGTCAACTTTAATTGTATAAAGCGTAATTTCCCAACAACAATGCTGCGTGGCTAGTGACTATGATGAAGCACTAGCCACTCTGGCTAGTGAGTAAAAAAGTTAATGTCATTACAATGACAATGAGGTTTGATTGTATTCATGTTGTGTAGATTGTTGGATTAGTTGTCATTTATTTACCCTTGTGGTAGTCCATCTACCATTGTTGGTATTTGATAATCATTATGTACCCTTGTGGTATTTCGTCTACCATTGTTGGTATTTGATAAGCATTGTTACCTGTGGAAATATTTGTATATTATTAGTATGTATGGTATGAATGTGTGGTTTTGACTTGTGCATCCACTGTTTCTAAATGAGGTATTATTATTATTATTATTATATTATTAATTATTTATTTTAATTATTAATATTTTTTCTTTGAGATTATTGATGAAGGAAGCAGCTATTTTTTGTATGTATAAATTCTTTGATAGACTGGGGTGGGGTTTAATAAGTTTTACTTCTTCCCACTCCATTTCAAGCATAAGTGTATAAGTTATTATTATTGTGTATCTTTTCTGTTGTCACACTATTTTGCTTGAAATAAATAAATAAATAAATGTCAAGCCCTGAGTGTATACATAGCATAATGTGAAACATCCACCAGGACTTGTGCAATAAGTCAGATCCTATTTTAGGATCAACCAGGAAGGTGTTTAAATGAAATTCCTTCCACGCCTTAGTTTGACACACCTACTTAGGGGGCTGATTCAGCTTGTGCTCCTTTATTAAATGAAGAACTACAGCCTCTCGTCATAAGGTCACCAAAGTCACATCAAGCAGACTTCGAGCAAGGAAATGGCTTTCGGATGGTTGTTGAAGGGTCAGATGTTGGTGAGGACCCTCTCTCTCATCCTCACGGGTATGCTCCTTTATTTTATCCTTCAGCAACTCTCTCTCCTTTTGACAGGCAGTCATCATCTGATCACACAATACCACTGCAGTTCTCTATTGACCTGCCTGGCTGCTCGGCTATCATCAGTGGGGATGTAGAGAGCAAGGAGAACGAATTGGAAGTGCTTCTGGCATCCAGGAAAAGACACAATTTTCTATCTGAGGACTTCTACCTCATGTGACAAAAGACTGCCCAGCTTACATTGAAAAGAGAGGTTTCATGACAGTGCCGCTCAGTGAAGAGGAGGGATTTTCCCATTGCCTACTCCATGGTGATTCATGAGAAGATTGAGATGTTTGAGCGACTTCTACGAGCTATTTACACTCCTCAGAACATCTACTGTGTGCATGTGGACCAGAAATCCTCCAAAGAATTTCAGAAGGCTGTGGAGGCAATTATCTCCTGCTTTCCTAATGTGTTTGTAGCCAGTAAATTAGAAAATGTGGTATATGCCTCATGGTCCAGAGTGCAGGCAGATTTGAACTGCATGAAAGATCTGCTGAGCTCACATGTCCAGTGGAGGTACCTGCTCAACACCTGCGGGACAGACTTTCCCATCAAAACCAATGGAGAGATGGTTCAGGCTCTGAAGGCCCTCAATGGGAGAAACAGCATGGAGTCTGAGGTCACCAATGACTACAAGAAAGGCCGCTGGCAGTATCATCACAATGTCTCTAACACAGTCATCAGGACAAGTGAGAGGAAAAGTCCTCCACCCATTAGCAGCCCCATGTTCCAAGGAAATGCTTACTTTGTGGTCACAAGAGCCTTTGTAAAACATGTCATGCAGGACAGAGATTCAGACATTTCTGGAGTGGGAGAAGGACACATACAGCCCAGATGAGCACTTGTGGGCCACACTAACAAGGATGCCTTCTGTTCCCGGATCAGTGCCTGCCAACATTAAGTATGACATGTCAGACATGAATGCCATTGCTCGTTTGGTAAAGTGGAGCTATTTAGCAGGAGAAATGAAAAATGGAGCCCCGTACTATCCTTGCACTGGGGCTTACAGAAGAGCTGTTTGCGTGTACGGTGCTGGCGACCTCCAGTGGCTCCTCACACAACACCACCTCTTTGCAAATAAGTTTGATCCCGAGGTTGATGACACTGCTATTAGATGTTTGGAGTCAGTTCTGCATTTCAAGGCTTTAGGTAACGCCAGTTATTAACAGATTAATATGCCACCATTTTGTAAAGCTTCTAATCATTTGAAATGTAAAATAATATTATAGAAACCATATTAATTTATTATCAAAAATTAGGGATCTTCTGATGAAATGTATTGAAATATTCTATTGCTATTAAGTCATTTCTGAAATATGATCCATATTGTATTTTTTTTTTTATTATGTGGCTGTTAATCTTATGTCAAGATATTGTTATAGATCTTGTCATGACTTAATTAATATCTGCTGCTAATAATCCCTCGTTTTAATATTATTGCGAAGGTATTGATGGGGAACTTATGCCATGTCTTTTTTATTTTTATTTTTTATGATTTCAATGACATGTGTTTGTGGTGCCATCTAGTGGATTCTAAGTGGAAGAGATCTGCAAAGCTGAGGAAAAAAAATGTTGGTTATTTGAATCTTAACATACTCTTCATTTGGTCACTGTACAGTTTCAGTGCTAACATAAACCTCTGTCTTGTAACAACTGCAAAACAGGACCGGATGGAATAAAAAAAATATAAAAAAATTGTTGCTGTCACCATGTTCTCCCTCCTCAAGTCAGAGGGCACATTCAGGTGAGGGGCAAAAATAAAACTTTATTTTCCCCAGGCAGGATTTTAACAGAGAACGCCAGCAGTGAACAGTGAAAAAGGTGCTGTCAGAACTTGTTCTACGAAATGCCACTCAGACACCTAAAATGCAGTCTAAAATCAGAGCAACCATAAAAATATTTAATTTCTCTCCATTGTCACCTTTTGAATATAAATATATATATTTAAATGTAATAAAGCAGAACATGCATCAACCATTTGTAACAGAGTGCCTTAAATAACGTGTAGATACAACAGTAACTAGGAACACCAATAAGCTAAGTGTGACATGATATACCGGTAGTAAATAACTAAAAAAGATTAAAAAGTTTCAGACAGAATGTGGAAAAATGCAGAGGATTGAGCTGTAAAAAGTTCCACAATGTAACAGGCAGCATAGTTTCAAAAAAGGCACTCTCCTGATGCAAAGAGCCAAGTCTCCAGTCACGTTGCCCAGAGCATATACATTAGATTGTTGTGCTCCTCCTCCACATCTTGCAGTGCGAGCAGGGTCACTCCGGTATGGCAGCAGTTGCGATCTCCACTTTACCGTGCATGTCCTTGTCGATTCTGCAGACAGATTCAATAGTCATCAGACATCCATGTGACTGGGATGGTGTGTCATCTAAAAGGGCCAACACACTGTCCATAAACACGCTTTTCATTTGATCACATCCTGAAATGTGAAAGTACCATCACACCACTGCAAAGTAAATTCTTTGCCAGAAGAAAATCATTTTTACTTACCAAACCAATCTCCACCATACAAATTAATACCTAATTTGGTCTGTTATAATTCACACTAAAATATTAAGTACTTAAAATATTTGTGTGACACAAACCATCAGTATCTGCTGTATAATGGAGGTTCTTACTTACTTATAAGACAAATGCACTAATGTGTTCTTCTATATGCAGCACACCCTGCATAAAGGTATAGACGTATACAATAAATACTCATATACAGTATGTGCAATCTTTGAATTTTATCCAAGCCTTGAGTAATCTATTACAATCCGTAGCCATGTTACCAGTGCATAAATGTGCAATTTTTGTTGATACTGTCAGAAAGATGGCGATGTGTGAGGGTTTGAGTGCATTTGTCTTGCAAGTTTGTCAGTCATGTCTGCTCTGCTTTTCTGTAGCTAAATGCCAGTGACAGGAACAGAATTCACTGAGGTAACTGATCAGGTGCCAAGCGCCCTCTCCCCAGTGCCCTGCTGCACTGAAGCCCTCTGTGGAGCTGGCATGGCCTGGCTTGGCCTGGCAGCCACGGCCCTGCTTTGTATCTCTGCCCCGTCTACTCAAGCTGTCTCCAAATCAGACTCGACTACTGTCAGCTGCCCGTCTTCGCAAGCCCAAGTAACGCATTAAGACAGGGGTAATAGGTGGCTGAATGAGTTGTAAAGAGAAGAAAGCAAACAAGTTGATTTGATGTAAATCATCATCTTCCAAATGATCAGAAGGAAACAGTGGCAGAGTAATTTAAACAGTGTTGTAACAAGCTCAAAAAGAATCTGACATTAATGATAGATTAAAGGTTTTATTATGGGGACATGAATATGGTTTTAAAAATACCACAGCAATGAATTAGTGGCGTCACGATACAGGCAGGCATAGTTGGTAGATATTGTGAACCAGGCCAACAATAAAATAAACTATATGGGTTACAGAATTAAACCAGGTTGTGGCATTTGCAGTAATTGTATGGCTTCCTATATTTTAGGATGAACAGACTGCTGTGATTCACTAAACATATAGCTGTTATGTATTTCATCACTATCTACATGTTAAGCCATCTGTCCCAAAATACATTGTGATGATTAATATTCCATGTCTGGAAAAGGAACCATAGCCTTCAAGGCTTTATAGCCTCAATAAGCTAATAAGCTGTTTATTTGTGCTATCACAAAATATACTCAGCTGTCTCAGATAGCCTATATAACGTTAACATTGCTACTACTGTATGATCCTACATCACAAAGGTCTGTGACTATGCATACAGATTCAAGACCACATCCATGTTTACAGCATGTAACTCTTGAGACTAACGGCTAACGTCTCATCCCAAACCGTTGAGGAGATTTGTGGCCTCGATGCATTTGCCTTCGACCTAAAATAATTTTTTAAAAAAGGTATTCACACGGAACCTGAAGTTGAATGCATCGAGGCACGTACTCGCATAAAGGCAGGTGCACCTGTCTGCAGCGGTAGCCTATTGTTTCCTCTATCTAATGAGCCATGAATCGGCCTGTCGCGATGTGTGTGTGAAAAATGAAAACATGTCTGTCTCTTACCGTTCTGTTTTCAGTCATTACTCCCCATCCTAAGGTTTCCAGTCCAGACCTCTGACGAACCGTTAATTCCTATCAGGCTGTCTCACTCTCTCCCTCTCTCTTTCGCTCATCCCCATGTCATATTTCTCTGCTGCAGCAGAACAAGGCCACGCCCCCTCTGACAGCCGCTGCCGCGTGACGTCAGCCGCTGAGGAGGGTTGTGCTCCTCACGCCCTCGCATGCACATCCAGGAAGCAGCCGCGAGAGGCCGCTATTCCTTCACAAAAACAAAACGTCTGAGGCACAAATGGCGTCCGGTGTCTTAGGACATGATAATATAAATGACACTATTAATAAACTGTAAAGAAAGTAAATGCTCGCGTTTAGTGTATCACGGAGTTTATAAACCACAATGAATGGTAAGACTGTCACATTTAAAGCTAGGGTAGGCAATTTTTTAAATTAAAAATATGTTATTATTTTATTATTTAAATACGTTATATTTGTTTATATTCTGTTTACATCCTGTCAACAATCAATAAATGAAATGCTTCCACACAACAATGAAAAAAAAGTCTGGTGTCTGTGTCTGTCAATCAGGCCTACCTTCCTGCACTCATTGCAACTGAAACTGTGTTTTGGAGGAGGCTTTGCAAGGAGAGCTGCAGGGAAGGAGTGGGACTGTTTGTTTTTTTTGGGTTGCATGCTTTGCATGCTTTGCATGCTTTAGCTGTGTCTTCTTGAGTTTCTCCCACATTGTTGACCTTAGCCATAGCTAGTTAGCAATTGAACATTGTGCAACAAGCAATTAATCCTCAAAAAGGAGCCTATAAAACAAGCAAAATTAGCTTTTAATTTGTGCTTTCCCAAGCCATAAAAAAACCTAAATTTATCTGTAAACCACTAATTTATTTTATATGCCTTTTAGCTGAACTAGCTGTAACTTTAACTAACCTAGCATTAGCTAAATCTCCAATGTTACTGTTGAATGAATCCTGGAACCTGTGGATTTAAAGTACAAATCATTGGCCAGACAGTGGACACTCATTTTCCTCACCTCCTAAATATTCAACAAACAAAGTTTAATATGCAACATTAAAGCCATATAGATTTTTAAGTAACAATAGCTAATTGGGTGTGTCTTTATCAGGTATTTTGGTTTACCTACATTACATTTATAGCTGGGTCTTTTATCCAAAGTGCATTTCAACCATACAATCCAATCCAAAAGAAGTTGCACCAAAAGTAATTTACAAAGCGTAACACTCATTTCCATTAACATGTTTTTGTGGTGGGTGCATGGTGTGATGGTTTATTTAGCTTATCCAATGAAAATTATCTATCTATCTATCTATCTTCACACACTATCTATCGTCACAAAGACTGGGCTCTTCTCTCGGGAACATTTAGGCTACTAAATGCGCACCACAGTCCACGCTCATTGTCCAGCGCTTCATTTGAACGAACTGGTCCAGCAAGTTATTTCTGGGCTGGTGTCACAGAGCCCCATCGATCTGCCAGCGTACCTGCTGCACGGACACTGCGTCTTAGGAAGCAGTCCGAGGTGTTGGCTTTTTTTTTGTCACTTCCAGTGAAAGTACTCGGACGCGGCCATGAGGTCCTTCGCCGCGTTTCTGACCTTTCTCTGCTGTGTCGGATTTACTGGATGTAAACCTTCGTTGCCCTGTCCGAGTGGACAGTTTCTGCTGAAGAATCAGTGTGTCCTCTGTCATCCCACCTGCTCTGAGTGCGACGGGCATGAGCTGTTTGAATGCACTACCTGTGGAGTTGGTGAGTATATTTCCCTATACACTTACTTTTAACAGCATAAAATCACTGAGGGCTTTCTGAAAGTAAAACGGCGAAAATATGTATTATGGGGGTTTAAAAAGTCATGTTTTGTAGGCTGTAGTTTTAACAAATAAATCATCAAACAATGACTTCATCGAAGTTAAACAATGTCCTTGCCTTCATATGACAAATTTTACCTACATTTTTCATAAATTCTGTATGAGATGTGCAAATATGAACATCTTCCATTGGCCAATATAATTCCTCTTTTCTGATTTTTTCCCCAGCTCCACAGATACCTGATTAAAACAAAGCCATGTCACAGACTCATTAATCCAGTTTTCTTTTCAAGGCAGCACTGTTTAATGGTTACTAAAGCAAAGCTGTTTAAAGGCCTTTGAATTAGAGGAGGAGCATGCAGCTCTGGTTTACCATTTACTCTTGTTAAACTATCACAAAGTGGCTGTTGAACTTGCATTCTCTGTCACAGGGGCGCCTTTTGAAATAGGTAAGAAATGAAGGTGTGATCACGAGTTTTCACTGTAATCTGATCATGTCAGAATGGGACCTTTGTTAATCCGAGGCAAAGGAAAAAAGTAAAAAGTACCCCCTTGGGCAAGAAGTATTACTGTTTCAGTTCATTGGCTAAACCTACAAGTCTTTCTCTCTTTTACTCAATGAATATATTCATTTTGACATTTCTACAATTATGCATTTGCTTTTTACTGACTGTATTTTAATATTCAATGCTGCAGATATGTTTTGTTGTGCAGACTTTAGTAGTATACAGTAGTTAGCATTTGATCCTGGTGTGTATATCTGTGTGGCATCTGTGTATTCCTTTGTGGAAGAACATCAAAAGCCAAAAGTCTGTACCCCATTCCTCAAACACTGCGGTTTGTTATCACATAGAAGCCACATTGCTCTGTGCATGCTGAGGTTCAGGGAAGTCGAAGGGTTAGAAAGGCAGCAGCAGCAGCTTGTGGCCCCTCTTCTCCCTGTCTCACACATCTTCTTTTTAGCGCTGAGCAGAAGAGACAATGCTGTAACTCAGAGATGCCTCAGGTGCCACAGCTAGGCTAGTGGCAGGTGGCAGAGTATTAATCATTAGGGCCAACAGAAGACTCCGTCTCTGCCCACAGCTTTGATCTCTCATCTGCCTCAGATTGCCATTGTTTACATTATATTGGCGCATCATCAGGAAGTGATCTCACACTGTGATCTGTTATTTGCAGGCCTACAGTCAGACAACAGACAAAATGCTGGGCTGGAGCCATTAGTTCTTCGGTTTCCTAATAATTGCCAGTGATTCACTCGTTAAGCCAGATGACATCTCTCTCCTTTCAGTCAAACAATCTTGATTTCGCTATATGTGTTAATGCTGTCATTTGCTGAAGGCAACTTTCACACTTATTTATAGAAATACAAGCTGATGGTCGACCTGCTGGGCATTGCTGCCTGACGCACCTCCACCGGTGCCTTTTGTGCAGGTGTGCTCCTCCTCTTTGGGCATAAAATGGGTCATCAGCTGGAGACCACCAGTCATGGATGTTTCGCTCCTTTAACCCCAGTACATTTCCTGGTGGCGGAGCGATGGCAGGGGTCATTCCTGCTACCACCCACACAGTTGGCAGCCCGTCCTTTCATCTTTCCTTCATTCCATGTAATTGTTGGGGCCCATTTGGCTCTGCCTCTATGTTTATTATGAGAAGCTCATTGATTTTCACTTTCAGAAGAGTCCAGATTTTGGGAAAAGGCGTTTCCTGGTAGAGGAGAAAAATAGATTAGGCTTTATGTTAACAAGTCCTCTGTGTCTTCCTCCTCCTTCTCCTCAGATGAAGATGGACAGGAACGGTTCCTCCACCAAGGTCGCTGTAGGACACACTGCGCCCGGGGACTGTATCCTGACAGAGGTCATTATGCCTGTCTGCCCTGCATAGCCAATTGTGAACTCTGCACAGACGGCAACATATGTGCCAAATGTCAGGAACACTACAAACTCCAGAATGGGATCTGCCAAACGGCATCCTGTGACATAGGTAAATGTAAATCAGAGCTTCAGAGTTTCCTGTAGATTAAGAGTATGACATTCAGGCTTGTTATGCTGGGTCTCTGTGTTTCAGGCCAGGTGCAGGACCCTGATACAGGAGAGTGCATTGACTGTGAGATGGGCTGCAAAACATGTTCCGTGGGTAAGTTACACAGGCTTGCCAGGCTAGGCTGACAACACCATACTGTTCCCCCCCCCCAATGTAAGGTGGGTCTGCGATGTACATATCTAAACACTGGTGATAACAGTGCACAGAGCAGCACAATATAAAGATAGCCAGTAGCCTACTGCATGAGTTTGCTCCTCCACATGAATTCTAATTAATCACCTTTTCTCGTTTCTCATTTCTCAAGACCCTGATATCTACAACAGCTGCGCTGAAGGTTACTTTCTGTGAGTTTTTTTTTGTCGTTTTATTATTATCCAGTGATAAGTGGACTTTTCTGGCTCCCCATATCCTCTGCTGTTGGATCAAATGCGTTCTGAGAGGTTATTTTAGAGAGCTAACATTTAATACAACTAGCAGTTATTTTCGATTCAATATAACAGTTCTCGTTTAAAGCTGCAGTAAGCAACACCGTGACGAAAATCATGATATAGAGCGTTACAGCGACACAGCAAGTACAGCACTTAACGATAGCCAAGTTGCAGGTTAGCGTACTGTTACTACAGTTGCTGCTGTGAACCTAACATGACGCTAACATGCAGAGAGGACAAGGCGGACCCAGAGCCAGCATCCCAGATCCAAAAAGCTATGCTCACAACTCTCCTGCTACTATAGTTAAATTCACAACAACAGCATGTCTTGGCAAACTAGAAAGTAGGCTGAGTGTCTGTGGGTAAGTCATTTAACATTACGCGACACACACATCATGGCTGGAACGGCTGGAATAGTGTTATGTGCTCGGTCCGAGCCACTTTGTTTGTTTCCCCAATAGACCCTTTGCTAAGCCCCGCCCCTCTTAGTTACTGTTGCTAAGTCCGACAAACTGTCAGCGCTGCCTCTGTCTGTTACTGCACTCCCCAGAGAAATATTGTCAGATTGGTTGGAAAAAGTGATCTCAGAATGAAGCAGACACATTTGAAGGTTGGATTCAGGCTGTCAGACTGACACAAACTGATTCAAACCGACATTAAAAAAATGAAAGATAGAAGCTAAAGCTTACCGATTACACAGTACAAGTGAACCACCGCATGCTCTGACAATTGAAACAAAATACAACGATATCAAGGATCAACACTGTTCCTGTAAAGCTGGGTAGGCCTCTATTCACGAATCATTCAAAACAGAACAGTAGGGCTTTATTACATTACATTTAGAAGGAAGTTAGCTAGCGTTAGCTAACATTACATTAGGAACAATTGACAGAGTATGACAACAAACAACATTTTTCTGGATTTATTTTAGGTTTTGGAAAGAGAATAAATTGTACTTCTTCTTTCGAAGCCCCAAGTGTTTTTATTTGCATTGCCATTGCCTTGCTAGATAAAAAAAGTTGGTCAATCAAAATGTAGTGTAATATGCATTTCCATATATTGGCTTGAAGAACATGGTTAATAATTCTTCACGCCACAAGAAAATTCATTTCACCTGTATTTCTGTTTACACCAGCATATCACTTGGAGGTTACATTCAAAGCTAGAACACCCCCCCTGCGGTTTGTTATCACATAGAAGCCACATTGCTCTGTGCATGCTGAGGTTCAGGGAAGTCGAAGGGTTAGAAAGGCAGCAGCAGCAGCTTGTGGCCCCTCTTCTCCCTGTCTCACACATCTTCTTTTTAGCGCTGAGCAGAAGAGACAATGCTGTAACTCAGAGATGCCTCAGAGAACGCCCCCCCCCCCCAAGTTTAGGCCTCCAAATATTGTGTGAGTCGGGTTACCCTCCATTCAGAGTCTTACACTGTTACCTGAGCCCTGGTTTGAGCATAGAAGAGTGGTCTGCTTCACAGAGATTTAACAGAGTGTGTGTAATGTGTGAGTAGGAGAGGAGAAGCGAGAAAAAGACGGCAAGTATAAGTGGAAAGCATAGCCAGTAGCAGGTGGGATTATATAGGGTGCACCATCTTGACTTCACTGACTGCTCCTGTGTTACAGCAGGACGGTTGAAGGAAAATGCACTTGCTTCACTGCACTCACCTCCTTTTTACTGCTCTTACAGAGGTGCAGTGAGATACTTCTTCCATGAATCTTCTTGTGTAACTTTTACTTTAATAGTAATGGCTTTAGAGATTTAGAATGACAGGTCTCTTCAGTCCTGTCTGTGGCCGCAGTACCTTATTATCTACTATAGGAGGAAAACACCAATAAAAGAAACCCAATAGAGCACGGGGCAATCATGACCTGCAGGAAGAGTCTCACTGTGATATAGTGTGACAGTTTCCAGCACTTCAAAAAATTCCACTACTGAGGTTTGGCTAGAAGTAATAAAAAATGTTAAACCCTAGACAGCTTTAGCGTAGCTGTGAGTCTGTGGGGCCAGTGTTGTTCTTGCATAAAACGCTGCCTACTGAAAAGAGTCACAGCATGATGGATGCTTGGTATTTATTGACATTTACCTTCCTCTCTAAGTGCAGCTAAACCACAAAATTGTTATGATTCACTCTTGATGTGGTTTAAACCATTTATTTAGTCATATTTTCACCTTTTCCTAACTAATTCAAAGAGCAGAAGCCCTAAGCCCTAGGGATTCTTAAACATCGCGTAGATTCTTAAGTAGTGCACTGTTTCCAGGCCAGAAACGGAGACCTGGTCCGCACTAGCTGCTATTGTGAGTGAGTTGATGGATGCGTTGTGGCGCCTCCAGCTGTTCCTTCTCAAACAACCACTGCATCTTAGCACCAAATCCATGACAACACAGTCAGAAGTGCAGCTTGGGCTGTCAGTGGTCAGATTCTCTCATGAATGGAGGTGGTATAAGAGGCATCAGAGGATGTTGTACTGTCTAGGGGAGTGGCTTATTTCTACTTTTTTTCTTGTTTAATTTAGAGTAGTTGGTTTAATGTTGTATGTGTGACATCTTTGCAACTCAATATGTCAACTGCTTTTAGGCTATTTTTTTTAGGACAGCCGTCTCATGTTTAATAGCACAGTTAAGCCCCGAAGGACTGATAGGACAGGTTGATGACAGAAATCGCCCCATGCCTCCAGGCTACAAATAAAACACCAATTAACTGTCTACCTTAAGAAGAGAGAGCCACAATAAGCTTGAAGCAGCCTACATTATGTTTTCATCTCGTCCTAACTTTTGGCTTGTAGAGGAGTTAACAATACAGCTGCAGGTGTGCTGTGTATGTTGGGATTGCCTCTCGCATGTGGTGTGTTTTGTCATTTCTCTAATTTCAGTTCGTCTAGCCTCAGACTCCTCTGTGTGGGCAAAGGTTATTCACTGTAAAGCTTTGAAAGTGCTATTAAATCCCAAACGTTTTCATTAGGTCTTTCATATTTCAATAGCTTTGTTCTAGTTGTTTGCGTTGGAAAAAAAGAGCTTACTTTTGTGTAACAGCTGCAGCAGCCAGTGTTAATCGACCACGTATTGACCGATTTTCAAATACACAGACCAAGCTTAATTGATTTTAGTTTTGAATAGACCATTTCTTTTACAGTTTCAGACACCAGTGTCGCAGGCATTGCCCCCAGAGCACCTATGAAGACTTGGGCAGGGGTGTGTGTCTCTCCTGTCCAGCACCATGCACAGATTGCAGGAGTAACACACTCTGCCTTGCCTGCCAGCTCGGTTACTTCCTCAATGGTACCAGTAGGAAAGAATGATCATTTCTGTGTATATTTATTCTCTTCTACTAGCATACTAAATGATTCAGATGACCCTTTTGTCCCATGCAGTACTAGCAGAGTTTGCGTTTTAATATACTCTTAGATTTTTCTTTACCAAGAATGATTGATTTCTCTGACTCTTCATTTAGATTGCAAATCGCGTCCTTGTCAGCAAACCTGTAACATGAGATATGCAAATGTATGTTTTATGAAAAGAGGCTAAAGCTTTGTTAATAAAGGCTGTAGGTATTAAAATAAACTTAGCAAGAACAACAGACCATCAAAATTATTTTAACATATTAAAAACATTAGCTGTCATTTATTTTTGTGTACACGTGTACGCGTGTTGTTACATATTTCACGGGCATATGATTGTACATTGTGTCAGACAGGATCCATCATGGACAATCAGCAGCTTATTCTCTCTGCTTCAGCCACAAGGTCCTGTATCAAAAGATCTAGGTCATTGTTTTATGCCTGGGCAGTTGGATGGAATTTGGAGAGGGAGAGATGCTGGAAGAGCAGACAGAGGAGAAGGATTTAAATAGTTGAGATGAGCCGATCTTTTTTGAGACCACATCAGAGCCACTTAAAAAAAAAACCTGACAACTGATAATGAAAACGTGTTTTACTAATTAATATGACTTTTTAGAGTTGCTCTCTTAAAATAGTTTCAGTAACTGATGGTGATTGTGATTGTAATCCTGCAAAAGATTTCAAAGGCTTTCAGTGAAATAGTACACAGGTTAAAAAGATAGAGGTTGTAAATAAATATTATCTACTAACTTGTCACACCTAGGTTTTTCAAGTTTGCTAATACAGATAAAGTTTTGTACTGGAAAATAATGTAACTTCCTCTCTGTACTGCTCTGCCCCATCAGGAGGTGATTGTGTTAAACAGTGCCCACAGCAAACCTTCAGTGACTCCAGTGGGTGGCGATGTCAGACCTGCCACAGCTCATGCCAGACATGCCACGGACCTCATTCAACAGACTGTGATGTTTGTCTTGGTGGAAACCCTCCTCTACATGGCCAGTGCCCTCTGCTCAACTGCCCACTGGGACAGTACTTTGATGGTAACAGGAACAATCATGATGAGGTGTAATGTTTTTAGCTGTTAATAAATTTTCTCCCTTTTTAGAGAAAAGTAACTTTATATGGTGGTGAGGCCTATGTGATTTACTGCATTTCAGCAAAAAAAAAAAAAAACAGTAAAACAAAGTGAGTAAAGTACTGAATGGCAAGTTAGTATCAGCTGACAATAGAGACAGAGATCATACTGAACAACATGATACTTGATTCCCTGATGGAAATAATTGCTTTTCTCCAATGCAAGGTCAGAGCAGAGGCCTGTACAGTGTTGCAGTGTTGGTCGAATTGCCCAGAGTAAGTGATTGAACGAACTAAGCAGTAGATTGACGAAAAAATATCTGTAATTACTGTGTTGTGTTTCATGTTTTATGCCTTAATAAATCTCCTGACTGATTCCAGAGGTTTCTTTGAGACAGCAGAGGGGTCATGTGAAGTCTGTGATAGCTCCTGTCTGACATGTGATGGCAAGTCTCAGTGTCTATCCTGTGCTAATGGCCACTACCTAGAGAGTGGTATGTGTAGACTCAACTGTTCACTGCGGACATACCCTGCAGATGATGGTACCTGCAGACGCTGCCCTCCCCACTGTGACGTTTGCTCAGATGACAGCACCTGTTTCAGTAAGTTATTAATAGTGTGTGCAGCTAAGCTTTAAGAGGAAAAATATTCCAAGTGGGTGACATTTTTATAATGAATTGTAAGACATCTTGAAATCTCTTGTTAGAACTTTACCACCCCTCCTCCGTATAATTTCAGAATGCAGTTTCCTCTACCTGATGCTGAATGGTGTGTGTAAAGCTAGTTGTCCCATGGGCTATTATGAGGACATGGAAGAGGGCCGCTGTGGTCAGTGCCACCCTACCTGTGGCAGCTGTTCAGGGCCCCTGGAAGATGACTGCGAGACCTGCTCAATGTTTAGCCCCAAACTCTACAAGGGTGCATGCTCCAAAGACTGCAACACTGGTACTTACTATGAAACTGAAGCTATGGAATGTCAAGGTGAGAATCTCAATACATAGATGTGACTTGGTTAGATTTTTAAGCAGTGTTGTATATGCGTGGTAACAGTTTTCTGACCATGTACTCTCTGGCACTGTCCTTTTTAAATAGTTAATCAGTTCCCATTGTTTATGTACAGGGGTATCTCACCTAGGGAAAGTTTATTTAAAATAGTCCATGTATCACCTTTCTACCAGACGTAGAAAGTGGCCTCCATGGCTCCTAACACAATGAAAATAATGCAAAAGACGGCATCAAGATGAGGGATTGTGGCTACAATTTTGATTGATGAAAGTGATGAAAGAACTGGATTTCTTCCAGAACTAGCTGGAGACGCTTCATGACCAGTGCACCCAGGCTGCACCCAGTGCGAGAAGGGACTTGTGCTGGATCCAAATACATTGTTGTGTGGCGTGACAGGCGACAGAAACTGCCCACACAGGACCTACCTGCACGACGACCAGTTCACCTGCATGGGTTGCCACCGGCACTGTTACTCTTGTGAGGGGCCGGGCAACGATCAATGCCAGACCTGTGCCGTCCCCAAATACCTTCATAGTGAGCTTTTTTTTTTCTCCACTAATGTCCAACTGCACTACACTGAAGTGGTTCAGGGTGTAAAATAAACAAAAATCCACAGAAAAGCTGATTTTTATTTGCATTTATTGCAAAGCCATACATGTCCAAACTATCAACTCTTGATAACTGTCTTATTTTTAACCTTGATGACTGAGTTTGAGCCTGAGTCATAAATTTTATCAAATATTCTTTGCATTTGGTGCCCTCAGTACACCTTGAAAACTGGTTGTATAGTGACGGCTCTTCTGGGAATATTTCACCTTATCAGTCTTGGTTAAATGGCCGTATGTTAACTGATCACCAGCTGGATAGATTTATGATGGCAATAGGCGTGTGTCCATTCTATTGTCATGAGGAAATAGGAACGTCTTGAGCCAACGTCTTTAAAATTTTCAAAATTTGCTAAAAACGTGACCACAAAATACACATTTTTAGCCATATCTGAAGAATTGATGATCGTATTTCACAGTGGATCGGACAACAAATTGGTGACACGCTGAGCACGCTGTGCAATATGTCTAGTACTCTGTCTAGTACTAGTCAGTACTTGAGTCAACATAAAGTTATTAACTAACACTATTACAAAAATCACTTTTTGGCAATTCATAGAAGAAAATAATCTCATGTGAAATGTTTTTTAAACATCCTTTACAAGGTAGGTGCTAAAAAACTGTTCTGATGAACAAGAAAGAAAAGTAAAAATGAGTGCATGACTACTAATGAATTGGGAGTGGAACGTTTTTTGCGTGTGTGCTATTTTCCAGATGGCACCTGTTTGACTGAGTGCCTAGCAGGTACATACAACACAAGGCAGGAGGCTGACGGAACAGAGCTGGGATTCTGTTCGCCCTGTGACCATGCCTGTTCCACCTGTACCGCAACATCGCCAAGATATTGCCTCACTTGTTCTCCAGGATACCTCCTTCAACTCTGTGTCATGCATTGTACCACAGGGTACAGAGTTGATCAAGCTCTCTATTTACTTTCTATTACAACTTCACCTCCTGTAATGGTAGCTGACTTATTGTGACAGCGCATGTCTGGAAATAAGCCAAAGTTTGCAAATGAAGCGAGTAGGTTCTATGTAATTTCATCAGCAGTTGAGCAACTCCCTCTGAAAACATTTCCATATGTGATGCCACTTGACATTTAGTCAAAGACTAATGTTAAATTATGTCTTCAAGAATCAAAAATCTGTGTACATGTCTGACTTGTTAATATTGATGATTTTATGCCTTTCTTCAGGTATTACAGAGAGGGCCCCTACTGTGAGAAATGTGACCAGGAGCAGGGCCTGAGTCCTGGAGGACCTGTCCATCTCCTCTCCTGGAGCTGCAAGGCACTAAGCTTCTACCAGTTCAGTGACGTCTGCAAACAGTGCCACACCAGTTGTCAGAGCTGCACAGGTGATTAAGGAGCTCTGTAATAACGGCGCTTGGAGAGCAGAACATCTGCCTAATGTTCACCTACAGTCAATATTTTTCACTTGTGTCAATACTGGACAACTTTTGCGTAAGGAGTCAGTTCATGTATCGTTATTTCATTTTGTTGTACAACCTTGTTTTGTATAATGATAACTACATTTATTTGATCCTCAGTGTGTAATGAATGCATGTTTTCAGATTCCTTGCCTCAGGCCTGTATGACATGCGACTGGGGCAGCACTGTAAAGGACAAATTCTGCTATCCACGTTGTGAGGAGGGCCGATACTACTCAGAATAGGTGCGCTCTTGGCTACGAGCTGCATTTCAACTGCATTCCAACACGGACCAGGGTGAGTTATAAAAATGACAAACCTTGGTTTACAGCTAAACTCAGACAGCTAAGGTTGGAAAAGGAGGAGGCATTTAGGAGTGGTGGCAGGGCCGGGTGCAGGGCAATAAAGCTAAACGACTGTACTCAGAGAGACTATAGAACCAGTTCTCTGCAAACGACGTCACTTCTGTCTGGAGGGGGTTCAGACAGATCACAAACCCAAAGTCCTCCACTTCTCGCCTGTCAAATGAGTTGAACCAGTTCTACTGCTGCTTTAAGAGTCAATCGGACACCATCCCCCGTGACTCTTCCGCTCAGCTTCAGCCTCAGTCTACCAATTCTTTCCCCCTCTTCTCCGAGCTGTCTGCCATCCGCATTGACCTCTGTGGTTATGAAGTCCTTTGAACGCCTTGTGTTGTCCCACCTAAAATCCATTACAGTCCCACTCCTGGACCCCCTGCAGTTTGCCCATAGAACCAACAGGTCTGTAGATGATGCAGTAAACATGGCCCTTCACTACATCCTCCAGCACCTGGACTCCCCAGGAACTGGCCCTGCTTCAGGACAAGCTCTCTCAGCTGAGCATGCCTGACTCCACCTGCAGGTGGATGACTGACTTCCTGACAGACAGGAAGCAGCACGTGAAGCTGGGAAAACATGTCTCTGATTCCATGACCATCAGCACCGGTTCCCCTCAAGGCTGCGTTCTTTCCCCCCTTCTCTTCTCCCTGTACACCAACAGCTGCACCTCCAGTCACCAGTCTGTCAAGCTCCTGACCACCCTCACTGGGTTCATCTCAGGTGGGGATGAGTCCACCTACAGGTGGGAGATCGACCATCTGGTGACCTGGTGCAGCCAGAACAGTCTGGAGCTCAACGCTCTGAAGACCATGGAGATGGTCGTTGACATCACAGCCCTACCCTCCCCCATCATCCTGTGTGACTCCCCAGTCACCACTACGGACTCCTTCCGCTTCCTGGGCACCATCATCTCCCAGGACCTCAAGTAGGAACTGAACATCACCTCCCTCACCAAGAAGGCCCAGCAGAGGATGTACTTCCTGCGGCAGCTGAAGAAGTTCAGCCTGCCAAAGACAATGATGGTGCACTTCTTCACCACCATTATTGAGTCCATCCTCACCTCCTCCATCACCATCTGGTACGCTGCAGCCTGCCCTTGTCCCTGGCAGTGGCAGCAGTGTCATCATTTGCTCTGCAGAGATGGTGATTGGCTGCAATCTTCCTTTTCTTCTGGACCTGTACGCCTCGAGGAGGAGGCTGAGGTCCATCAGGACCAAAACCTCTCGCCACAAAAACAGTTTCTTCCTGTCTGCAGCTAGCCTCATTAACAAATGAGTGTTTTTCACTAACCAACCCACGGTGAAATAAATAAAAAAAACCTACAAACAACTAAATTAAGAACAAAAACAACATGCTTAAAATAGCAAAGAGAAAACACTGCTACATACAAAAATTGACAGGCTGCTGCACCTGCTGGAAAATGTGATGTCATGTACTTCTGTGCACCAGTCGGGATGTAGCAATATTGTGAAAGTTTTTATATCACATCTCTTGCTGTGAGTCTGCGTCACACTTTTTTAATCAATTGATGTTTTTTTATAATGCCTGGTTTTAGGGTTTGCTGCAGCCTCCTCAGCACCCTTCCTTCCATGCCTCTACACATTGAGTGAAATAAGTCGTTTATTTTAAAAATGGTTGAATTCTGAAATTCTTGCGTGTCACTCGGGGGCCCTTTTTGGAGTGCAGGGCCCATTTCAATTGAAAGACCGCCAATACTTAAGGTTAGAAATTAAATTTTCAGGGCATCTTTCTACAACAAGCAACACAAATGTGCAGACAGATATTTACTCAGAACAACAACAGATGTCAATAAAAGCCACTTCTGTACAAAGAGGTTGTTCCAAAGAGACCACATTTCTGACTGGCCTAATGTCTATAACCAACTTTGTCCTTGTGATATTATACCATTGTAGGACACCTGTGAGGCATGTGACACCTCGTGTAGGCATTGCACTGGACCCAGACCCAGCCAGTGTCTAACTTGTCACCGGGATTCTGAAGGGAATGACACTAATTGCTGTGTTAGTGACAGCGGCTCAGGTAGAGACCCTGTCTATTATAAGAGAAATATGATTGTTTGGATACGACTATCTACTAATGGCAGTTTTCTGTTCTAGCATTGTGTGTGGAGGCCCCCCAACCCAAGTCAGGAGACGGTCAGGTAACAGACCTGACTAGAATGGGCATTTCCTTAAGAAAATGCGTGTGAGAGCTGCCAGCTATTTTTTGCGAATGCTACCGCTGTCGGTGCAATGTGCGGCTCCATCAGCTAAGACACTCAATGATGTGCTGCACACTTGTTCAACAAACCTATGAAACCAGTGTGGGAGATGTGACCCACAACAGGTTCATAATTTATATAAACGCAGCGCAGTGAGAATCCAAGCGCACCTGGCTTTAAAAGGGAGATGACACTGATTGGTGTATTGCCATGTGTTATGCCCTACACACCCATGACTTATTCACAGACTAAGTACGACTCTTTTGAACCATGCGCCCGGCGCCAAGACAATTATTGATGCCCTCAAACTGGCAAAATTGGAGTTGGACACGCCCCAAACGCAACTGCGCTATGCGCTTCACGCCGTGAAGGGCCCTGTGTATATAAAGATTTGCCCCTTCGCCATTTTTCATCTCTGATGCACTGGCATTTTGGTTCTCCATCATGATAATACGCACGCTCACAGAGGGGATTCAGTAGTATAATGCGCTTGCTATGGGAAAACGTGGTCACAGGAGTGTACATATGTTAGTAGGCAACTACCTGGTGGTGTTTTATTAAAACTAACAAAAGCTGGTTGCTGTTTTGACACAGTGGAGTAGATCATATTTTATCACGTTCTCTTTTTTTGGCTTTATGTTCATTGCGTTTACATTACATTTACATTACATTTATTCATTTAGCTGTAACTTTTATCCAAAGCGACTTACAATTGCTATATATATCAGAGGTCGCACGTCTCTGGAGCAACTAGGGGTTAAGTGTCTTACTCAGGGACACATTGGTGTCATGTTTACATAAAGCAGCTGTTTTATTTGCAAATTCCATAAAACCTGGGCAATAGTAATTAATAATAAAATATAATATGGCTATTTAGTCTTATTGGCTTGCATCTGCCATCAAGGCTATTTTTGAAAATCACATCACGTAGGCTACGGTATGGATGGATAGAAGCTTCAGACACAGGTGGAGGGCCGGGTCTTTCACCTGGCCCTTTTTCCAGGGTTCCCACTTGGGACCTGGCAGTGGATCTCGAAGCGTTGGCTGGGGCCCCCTTCGAACCCCTGGAGTCGGCTGAGGCCAAGCACCTGACCCTTAAGATGGCCGTGAGGGCGCACTCTACGAGAGGCATGATGGCCTCTAGGGCCCTCCTCTCAGGGGCTTCTCTCCAGGATTTGTGTGAGGCAGCTGGCTGGGCCACTCCTCACACTTTCATCCGGTTTTACAGTCTGGACCTTCCTTCTGCACCCAGCACCCGTGCGCTCCCCTCTTAGTCGTGCCTACTGGGTACTGCAAGCTGGGGGAAGGCGAGGGTTTCGGCACGGCCTAGTGGGTATCTCGTTCCCTTAGTGTTGTCACCGACGCAGTTCGAGTTCCTTGTGCTTATATACGCCTCTAGTTGCGCCATCACACGCTACCATTCTAGCAACACCAATAGGATTGGAATAGTTTCATTCATGATTCAGCCCTGCCACGCCCAGAGGCGTTTCCCATAGTGTCGTCACCGACGCAGTGTCTAATTCCCCTTCTCGGGGAACAAGGGTTACATACGTAACCCGAGACGTTTTGGACGATAAGTGTGCTTGAGATGATGTGGACCACTTTGTGTCCTCACTGTTAATATTCTGTAATGAATGAGTTTGGTGATAGAACTGCACATAGGCCTATGTTCATTGTTATTACTGCTATTGATAAGCCTGAGCTTTCAATTATTGTTAATAATAGTTGCAACTTGCACTCTTAAATGTGCATTGAAAATTGCCAGCTGATAAAACCTGTGCTGGAGGGACCAGATTCATAAAACATCTAAGGCTTCATGGAGCTCATAACTGACTGAGTTAAATGGCGATTAACACTAAACTTTAGAAAATCAGTCTATTTGCCCCACCTGCATAGGTGAAATTTACACTGGGGACGCTGGGGACATGTCCCCAACACTTTTTCTGTTGTTTATCACAAAATGCTATTTAAAGAAATATTTATTGATGAAAATATACGACTGCGGGGTCTGTGGGTCCTCCCCCAGAAGATTTTGAGCATTAAACACTTAATTTCCTGCGTTCTGGAGACATTTTCCGCACCAATTTATGGTGGAAATGTCTTTATTTATATAAAGGGAACACAAAATTCAGGTGGTATGTGACGATATCGAATATAAAAATATAATTGAATATAATGCAGTAATCAGTAAATAGTTTTCTTTTAGCTTAAGTAATTTTTTTTGACAATGCAGATGTGTTTTCTCTATATATTTACGTTACATTGGGGCGGCTGTTTTCAGTGGGAAGAGCTGGTGGGCCGTTAATCGAAAGGTCGGCGGTTCAATCCCCGGCTCCCCCAGGCTTCATGTCGAAGTCTCCTTGGCGCCTGTTCCGCCATTGTGTGAATGTTAGTTTCTCTTTGAGCACCTAGGCTCAGTGTGTGGATGTAGTGTAAACGTAATAATAAAATATCTTCTAGTCTTGTTCTTGTGACCCCAATATTCTGGATTGTAACGTAGCCTATCATATGCTGTGTTTTGTGTTTTGTCACAACTTCATTAGTAAAACCTATTGTCTTTCGCGCTACTGACGAACAACATTGTAAACAAGAAAACATTGTAGAGATTTAACTCGCGGACTGGCTGTCAGACTAGTCTGGCCTGTCGTTAATTATCCACTCAACCAACGGCAGCGATGACAAAGCAAGCTTTTTAATAGCAGGTGAATCCACACAACGTGCGCGTCTCACTCTCTCACTTCTCTCGCGAGTGCGCACGTCAAATATGACATCCAGACTTTTGTAAAAGAGAATATATAAAGTTGAATCTGTCACAGATCAACCAAAGTCCCTCAGACCTGTAGACCGTTAGCCTCCCTCGCTTTTAACTTGATGGTTTGATCTCTGTCATCGCCTTGTTATATGTTTATGGTCATCACACGCGACTGGTCGCATGCACACGCACATCAACACAGCGTTCAGTCAGTGCGTGGCCGAGCAGTGTGGAGAGAAAATGCACAGGAGAACGAAGGAAAGAGAACAGGCAGAGCAGAGGCAGAGAAAAGCAGCAGGAAAGTACCATTAAATGCTGTAAAATATCGATATCTTCATGATTAAGGGACATGCTGGTGTTTATAAAAGAAAACAGACTACTAGCAGGGCTGCCCTTCAAATCGTCATATCACAACTACCTTTCCAGAGTTGATTCTATGGTTTAATAAAAAGTTTTCATGCCATGAATGAAAGCAGAAGATGCGTTTGTAGGGGAATAATCTGGAAAATAAAGACCTGTATACTCAATTCATATCTCCAGTTACTCAGAGCTACTGCAGAGCTTCATGATGATAAACATAAATCCAGTCAGAGCTCTGAGGAAATGCAGATGCAAAACAAACACTCCAAAAGTGCACAAAAATGATATAGGCCTATACATAACATTTTAATCCTATTGCCTTAAATGTGTGTGATTTTTTCACCTTTGCTCTTTGTTTCTAATGCAGATAATTTTTCTACTTTTTTTTTTTACAGCATTTAGCCTGCTGCTTTTTTAAATAAATAGTATTTAATGATAGCTAATGATAATATTAGTACATTTTAGCACGCCAATTTAAGCGTGCCATTGTCAACTTTAATTGTATAAAGCGTAATTTCCCAACAACAAAAATGTGGCTAGTGAAAAAGTGGCAGGTGACGATTCAGAATATAAAAATATAATTGAATATAATGCAGTAATCAGTAAACAGTTTTCTTTTATCTTAAGTAATTTTTGCAGATGTGTTTTCTATATATATTTACATTGCAATGCATGTTTTCTTATTGTGCCAAAAAAAACTCTCATAGCACTTACATTTGTTATTTAACATTTCTTGTTGTAAGCTATTCTTCAGAACATAAAATATCTTCTAGTCTTGTTCTTGTGACCCCAATATTCTGGATTGTAACGTAGCCTATCATATGCTGTGTTTTGTGTTTTGTCACAACTTCATTAGTAAAACCTATTGTCTTTCGCGCTACTGACGAACAACATTGTAAACAAGAAAACATTGTAGAGATTTAACTCGCGGACTGGCTGTCAGACTAGTCTGGCCTGTCGTTAATTATCCACTCAACCAACGGCAGCGATGACAAAGCAAGCTGTCTATGAAGATTCTCAGTCATCCAGGTCATAGTTATCCAACGAAGGTAAAAAATGAAGGGCAACTGGACTTGGTAAACTGGACTGGTACCAAGTCCAGTTGCCCTTCATTTTTTACCTTGGATAACTATGACCTGGATGACTGAGAATCTTCATAGACATCTTGCTAATCATTTTGGGATGAACACCCTCAGATTGGTACGGGAGTATGAAAGGACAGCCAGGAAAATTGCAGACTACAGGAATCACCTACGATTCAACCTGAGATGCAGACAACACAAACTTATTCCCAACAGCCTACACTTAGGCTCCACAGTAAAAGGACACAGAGCCGGAATAATCCTGGAGAAAGCACAACACTAGCTACTGAACGAGAGAGTGAGACAGATACACTTCACAATTGAAGCCCTGAACAAAGAAATGGACAACATACACCACAAACTAGAAACACATCTGCCCAGTACAGCACTGGTAAAGGTCATGGACTTCATCAAGAAAGCACAGCTATCTCAGCACAACAAGAGCAAAGAAAGACAGACCCGGAAATTCCAAAACCTACAGTCCAGAGCGAGCTGCACTAACAAAACAGGAGAATTGTCTTGGAGGAGAAAGGACAATAACCCCACAACACTTGAAACAGACAACAGATGGGTGAAAAACTTGTCAGATAGGGAACTCACCCAACCAGAGAAAGACGTTCTGGCCAAAGGATTAAACTTTGCCATTACACCACAGCAACTACCGATAGTAGACCTCATCACAGCCACAGAATCAGCCATTAGGAAAAACAAATTAACAGAAACAGAAGCGGAACAGCTCAGACTAAAGGTATCTGCAGCCCTTTCTAATGCGAAGGCCCCCCCTTCCAACCTCACCATCCAAGAAAGGAAGGCTGTGACATCCCTGAGCAAGGATCAAAACATCACTATCCTACCTGCGGACAAAGGAAGATGCACGGTAGTACTTAACACAGCTGACTACCAGAACAAAGTCAACATACTACTAATGGACACAAACACGTATGAGACACTGAGACGAGACCCAACCAGCGGATACAAGAAAAAGGCCATAGAATGTCTACAACAGTTACAGAAGGACAACACCATCACCCGTGAACAATATTACCGTTTGTATCCTGGAGAAGCCATTCCATTCATTTATGGACTACCCAAGATACACAAAGAAGGAGCCCCACTCAGGCCGATTATCAGCAGCATTAACTCGGTCACCTACAACATTGCCAAACACATTTCCACCATCTTAGCTCCATTGGTGGGAAACACGCCTCACCACATCCAAAACTCTATTGAATTGGAAAAACAAAGTTCGAGGACTAAAACTGGATCCAGATGAAACCATGGTATCCTATGACGTGACTTCTTTGTTCACCTGCATCCCCACCATAGAGGCAGTAGAAACCGTTAGGAAACGGCTAACACAAGACAACACCCTGGACAACAGAACTAGCTAGCCCTGACCAAATCTGCAAATTACTCGACCTCTGTCTAAACACCACCTATTTCCAGTACAACGGTGGATTCTACAGACAGAAGCATGGCTGTGCCATGGGCTCACCGGTATCCCCGATTGTGGCCAACATCTACATGGAAGAAGTGGAGAATAAAGCCCTCAACTCCTTCAGAGGAATAGCACCGAGCCACTGGTACAGATATGTGGACGACACCTGGGTCAAAATCAAAAGCCAGGAAGTGCAAGCCTTCACAGAACACATCAACTCTGTGGACAGTAACATCAAGTTCACACGAGAAGATGTTCACAACAACAGTTTGGCCTTCCTGGACTGCGCTGTACACATTGAAGAGGACAGGAGCCTGCAGATTGGTGTTTACAGAAAACCCACACACAGACCAATACCTACTCTTCGATTCACACCACCCACTGGAGCACAAGCTAGGGGTCATGAGAACACTGCACCACAGAGCGGAAAACATACCAACAAGCGCCCAAGCCAGAGAGAAGGAACAGAACCACCTGAAGGGGGCACTTACAGCCTGTGGATACCCTAAATGGGCTTTTGTGAAGACAGCCACAAAATCCAAGAAGAACAAAACTACAGGGGAGGAGGAAAAGAAGGTCAAACGCAACAACATTGTGATTCCATACGTGTCTGGAGTATCAGAGAAACTCAGGAGGATTTTTAACAAACATAACATCCCTGTGTTTTTTAAACCCAAGAACACGCTAAGACAGATGCTGGTACACCCCAAAGACCGCACACCCAAACACAAGAAAAGCAATCTAGTGTATGCGGTCCAATGCAGTGAGGAATGCACGGACCTGTATATTGGGGAGACTAAACAACCACTACACAAACGCATGGCTCAACACAGAAGGGCCAACTCCTCAGGTCAAGACTCTGCTGTCTACTTACATCTGAAGGACAGAGGACACTCGTTTGAGGACCACCAGGTGCGCATTTTAGACAGAGAAGATGGATGGTTTGAAAGAGGTGTCAAGGAAGCCATCTACACCAGGGTTGAGAAGCCGTCATTGAACAGGGGAGGGGGTCTACGCCACCACTTATCCCCCACTTACAATGCTGTCCTTTCATCACTTCCCAGGAAACTCAACAAACGTAACCTATTGGCCTCAGGTGAAGATACCAACGATGGTCGTTCAGTCTTGGCCACAGGTAGTCTCAACGACTGTAACGACTGTCGTCACAGCAACAAGGAACACTAACGAACCAGCGGTATCGATGACCCGAGATAAGACCCCACTGAGGTTAAATAGCTGAGTTTCCCTGCCAGTCAGTCAGAACTGAAGAAGTCCTTTGGATAAGGGACGAAACGTCTTCCAGTAGCTTCAACCAAGTCCAGTTGCCCTTTCATTTTTTACCTTCGTTGGATGACAAAGCAAGCTTTTTAATAGCAGGTGAATCCACACAACATGCGCGTCTCACTTCTCTCGCGAGTGCGCACGTCAAATATGACATCCAGACTTTTGTAAAAGAGAATATATAAAGTTGAATCTGTCACAGATCAACCAAAGTCCCTCAGACCTGTAGACCGTTAGCCTCCCTCGCTTTTAACTTGATGGTTTGATCTCTGTCATCGCCTTGTTATATGTTTATGGTCATCACACGCGACTGGTCAAATGCACACACGAGAGTGTGCGTGGCCGAGCAGTGTGGAGAGAAAATGCACAGGAGAACGAAGGAAAGAGAACAGGCAGAGCAGAGGCGAGAAAAGCAGCAGGAAAGTACCATTAAATGCTGTAAAATATCGATATCTTCATGATTAAGGGACATGCTGGTGTTTATAAAAGAAAACAGACTACTAGCAGGGCTGCCCTTCAAATCGTCATATCACAACTACCTTTCCAGAGTTGATTCTATGGTTTAATAAAAAGTTTTCATGCCATGAATGAAAGCAGAAGATGCGTTTGTAGGGGAATAATCTGGAAAATAAAGACCTGTATACTCAATTCATATCTCCAGTTACTCAGAGCTACTGCAGAGCTTCATGATGATAAACATAAATCCAGTCAGAGCTCTGAGGAAATGCAGATGCAAAACAAACACTCCAAAAGTGCACAAAAATGATATAGGCCTATACATAACATTTTAATCCTATTGCCTTAAATGTGTGTGATTTTTTCACCTTTGCTCTTTGTTTCTATGCAGATAATTTTTCTACTTTTTTTTTTTACAGCATTTAGCCTGCTGCTTTTTTAAATAAATAGTATTTAATGATAGCTAATGATAATATTAGTACATTTTAGCACGCCAATTTAAGCGTGCCATTGTCAACTTTAATTGTATAAAGCGTAATTTCCCAACAACAAAAATGTAGCTAGTGAAAATGCTGCGTGGCTAGTGAAAAACCACTAGCCACATTGGCTAGTGAGTAAAAAAGTTAATGTCAAGCCCTGCTAATGGAACTAATGGAATAGTCACTAGTAACAAAAAATTAAGTACTAGTATGTAATCAATTGTTACTAGTAAAACAGGGATAGTTACTAGTAGCTAATAAATAAGTACTAGTAGTTTTTAAATAGCGACTAGTGCGTTTTACGGAATAAATGTTTAAATGGCTTTCTATAAAGGTTTAAGATAACAAATTGGGATGATACACCTCCTCTGCATTTCATTAGCCAGTGTACAGTAATATCATTAAACCGTCATATAGCCTAAGTTAACATTAAAGTTCAGCAGTTAAAATACCTTGCACAACATAGTATTTTAAATCATATCCTATATCAGCATATTCTGAATCACAGTCAACCATTCGTGAAATCTATGGAATTAGTCTTTGTGCTTTGTGGCCTTTTAACCGTGCACATCCAGATAATATTTTTCAATTAATTCTATGCATTATTGTTTCAACTTAAATATTTGACATGAACTGTTTATGTATTATGGTGGTTACCTTTTGTTTACAAAGTTGTGGGTGATTCTGATGTAATTTCTGTCCCGACAGATGGGATGAGTCCCACAGAGGTCTGCTGGCAGACCCTTCTGGCCATGTAGCCTATACCATGCACATGTATACCTAGCCTATATGTAATGCTGACTAATATATTTTCTTGCTTGCATATGGGACAAAAGATGCACACTGACCAAAATGAAAAATCGGTCATGTTTGGAGTGACTCATGTGATTGCTGTAGATGGATACAGCAAGAAAATTGGTGCAAAATACAAGTATGCCTGCAAAGAACAATCTAGCCATCTATGAAGAGGTGTACAGGTCAGTGTTGTATGTTATGTTTGATCGAACATATTTTATCAATTGTTATAATATTAATAATTGAGCGTTTCACATGTGTTTATGTAGACCTGCAGTAACACATTATGGAATGTGGGATCAACTTCGCGTGGATCATGGCAAAGAGTTTTACCTGTGCCTCTACATGCAGCAAAGACAGCCATACCTCCAAACACAGTCAACAAGGGTAATGTCAACCATCTGCATCTACATTACACCATTGGTGAAAAGTAACTAAGTAGGCTATATTAAGCCAAGTAATGCACTTAAGTACAAGTCTGAGGAACTTGTACTATACTTGAGCATATCCATGTCCTGCTACTTTATACTCCACTACATAATGAGTAATCTAATAATTTCAAATATATCAATAACCTGGGCCAATTGTCAAGAGTGGTTACAATCAGTACTTCAGATAATACTTATTCTAGGATTTTGATTCCATAACTTTTTCTTATGATGTTTTCAACATTGTGTGGTCTTGGGGATTTTACACAACAAGGTTATTCTTAGTCTATTCACTAGTTCCCAACTGTTAATAACATAGAAACACGTTGCTAACAAACCTCTATCATCTCCTTAAAAAACAAACACACACACAGAATCACACAGTGGAAAGGATGTGGCCAGAAATTAACAACAGAGTGAATTATCCATTAAAGGAGGCCCTCATCCAGCTACAAGATCAGGAAGCAATAGATATGGAGGACAGTCTGACAAGGTTCTGCACATCCAATCTGACCTGCCAGATGTGCCAGATTGGCATAAACAGATTTGTGCAATCATGGAATGCTCACGGGATTCCAGGTATGTCACATTTCCCTTACAAGTTATTCAGTTTAAGTGTTTTATTATTGAACATCACAACAAACATTTCTTGTGTTGTTAAAGAGAGAGGGATACCAAATCACCTAGCAGGGACTGGAACACCAAGACAAATCACAACCGATCTTCTACCAGATGCCACAGTTGCAGCTGACATGTATCACAGGGACATGGGATCCTCCCTCACCAGAGTATCTTCATTCGGAAGTGTCCCCTTTCTGTCTGAGGCAGACAAAGTGAGAGCAGAGCAGCCCTTTGCACATTATTATCCCCACCTTTCAGTTATTTTTGACAGTGCTGTCAATTACAACTATGCTCCCTTCAAAGAGGCCTTGATCTACCTCATCGATGTAACAAACACTTGTTCCTAATTTCATATGCACTGGATTGTGAGGAGCCTTGTAACGGATCGCTGGACATCTGTGTCTGTGGACACCATTATGCAGTTACTACTCCAACAGTAGAGGGTGTAAGTATACCCTGATAGTATTTACCATACAAGTTTTACTTTATATGTGTATATAAGTGTCACTATAAAAATGTCAACTGCCTATTTTGTTACCATTAATAAATCCTTTTACTGTCATTGTACCCATATTAGCCATTATTCACAGGGTCGTTTTATGGAGAAGAAATATATTTATTTTGCGTTTGTACAGAAAGAATAATCAGACAAACAAAGTAAGTCCAGCTTTGCAAATCTCCACAGAAGAGCCTGTCACAACATATTGCCATGTTTAGGCCTACTAGCTCTTATAAAATCACTGTGGGCTGAGAACAATAATGTAGCATAAAAACATCTTGCCACATTTAGACCTACTAGCTCTTATAAAACTACTGTGAGGTGGGAACAATGATGTAACATAAAACATCGTTACATTTTCTAGCTCTTAAAACTCCAGAACTAAGATGCGACATAAAAAACATCAGTCCTCAATATCAAAAGTATTTATAACATGATATAACACTGACAAATAAGGATTGGTGGCAAGCAGAAAAGCAGCATTTACTCTTCGTGTGCCAGCTCTCTCATGACATTTACTACACCAGAAAGGCCAGTGACTCTGTGAATGTTGATGGAAAAATCATCCGCTTGACACTTCAAACACATTGAGGAATTCTGAAGCCACACAGTAGTGCAGGATCTGCATCCGACCAAACTTCCACAGCATGCTGCAAATACTGGATCTTCCATGATTCCTGCCAGTGTAAGAAATAAATATTAGAGGTCTGAAAACACAATACAAGATATACTAGATGAAGAATGAAAAATATTTTCCAATTGAATGTCAGACAGCGTTTCAAAAAAGCATCCTTTATGTAACTGAGTCTATGTATGGTATAAGTTCAGAGAGAATTAACAAATTCCTTTCTGTGTCTACAGATGCTCCAAGCACACCCTGTGCCACTTAACATCACGGATGTAAATTCCTGATGTACGCTTAAGGAATGGCTCTGTTTTTACAGACTGGTTTCCTTAATCTCAATTGGCTATACAAAGAACACCAGGAGCAGGACACTTGAGCTTTTAAATGACCACTACATCATAAATTCCACCAAACAACAACAATATGTTTGTCAGGGTGAATAGATTATTTTTGTCTTCTTGAGGACAAGACTTACCTCTGTAAACCAGACAAGTGAATGTATCCCTAACATTTCTGGACTGTTCTTCGGTCAGTAAATGTTGTGTTCCTGTTTCGATGGAGCAGGTCAGAGAGTCCCTGAATGGGAGTTGTCACCTCAGACAACCCTGAGCAGCCAGGACAATTACCTCGATCTTCTCGAACACACTGTCCAGTCCACCCTCATCATCTCTGCATCTGTGAAAGAGAAACGTCACATGTATATATTAAATAATTAGAAACTGTTAATGTATGCACATGCCATTACATTCAGATTGATTATGGACACAGAAACGATTGCTTTTGTGCCAATCAAATATTGCATAAAGTGTCCATTGACTGAAACTGTCCAATTGTAGGAGATATAGTTGTATCAAAGGAAAGACTCAGATAAACATGGCAGTGTTTCTGGACAGACTGACGGAGAAATGTGCCATTAGGTACTTTCATGTATTCTCTTTGAATATGTTGTATCAGACCAGCTCTGCTCTTTAATTCAGGCCATGCTTAGCCTTTTACAGTGCCTGATGTCAGGAGGAAAAACTGAGGGGGTGTAACAGTAGCCAGTAGTGAGTAGCCTCACTCTTGAAGACGGACATGTGAATGTATATTCATTTAGTTTTTATCTGAAATGGCAAAGGTTTGACATTGTTTATGGTTCCAGTTTAAAATGTGAGACTTTATAAATGTTGACGTGACAATTAATAGCCCAATATATTTGCCACTTAGCTGTGAAGCAACTTAAAAGTTCATGCTACTGTCACAGTACATTTTCAAGACACAGGGTTACCTAAACTATAATTTGAGATGGTAAATAAAATTGTTCTAATGAAGCACCTCTTGTTCCTTCTGAGTCCAATATTTCCACTCCATTGTGGTCTGTCAGGATGAGTTGTTCATTGATTCCTAAGGCATCTTTTTCATAAAACATCTAAGGCTTCATGTAGCTCCTAACTGGCTGAGTTAAATGGTGATTAACACTAAACTTTAGAAAATCAGTCTATTCTCCCCACCTGCTTAGGTGTAATTTACACTGGGGAGGCTGGGAACATGTCCCCAACACTTTTTCTGTTGTTTATCCCAAAAAGCCATTTAAAGAAATATTCATTGATGAAAATATAGGATTGGGGGGTCTGTGGGTCCTCCCCCAGATGATTTTGAGCATTAAACACTTAATTTCCTGCATTCTGGAGATATTTTCCGCACCAATTTATGGTGGAAATGTCTTTATTTATATAAAGGGAAACACAAAATTCAGGTGGCAGGTGACGATTCCGAATATAAAATATAATTGAATATAATGCAGTAATCAGTAAATAGTTTTCTTTTAGCTTAAGTAATTTTTTTTGACAATGCAGATGTGTTTTCTCTATATATTTACGTCACATTGGGGCGGCTGTTTTCAGTGGGAAGAGCTGGTGGGCCGTTAATCGAAAGGTCGGCGGTTCAATCCCCGGCTCCCCCAGGCTTCATGTCGAAGTCTCCTTGGCGCCTGTTCCGCCATTGTGTGAATGTTAGTTTCTGTTTGAGCACCTAGGCTCAGTGTGTGGATGTAGTGTAAACGTAATAATAAAATATCTTCTAGTCTTGTTCTTGTGACCCCAATATTCTGGATTGTAACGTAGCCTATCATATGCTGTGTTTTGTGTTTTGTCACAACTCTAAGCTTCATTACTGAAGCCTATTGTCTTTAACGCTACTGACGAACAACATTGTAAACAAGAAAACGTTGTAGAGATTTAACTCACAGACTGGCTGTCAGACTAGTCTGGCCTGTCGTTAATTATCCACTCAACCAAAGGCAGCGATCACAAAGCAAGCTTTTTTAATAGCAGGTGAATCCACACAACTTGCGCGTCTCACTCTCTCACTTCTCTCGCGAGTGCGCACGTCAAATAGAAAATTACATCCAGACTTTCATAAAAGAAAATATATAAAGTCGAATGAAACTGCACTCAGACCTGTAGACTGTTAGCCTCCCGGTCGCTTTTAATTTGATGTTTTGATCTCTGTCGTCACCTTCTTATATACAGTTTATGGTCATCACACGCGACTGGTCGCATGCACACGCACATCAACACAGTGTTCAGTCAGTGCGTGGCAGAGGAGTGTGGAGAGAAAATGCACAGGAGAACGAAGGAAAGAGAACAGGCAGAGCAGAGGCGGAGAAAAGCAGCAGGAAAGTACCATTAAATGCTGTAAAATATCGATATCTTCATGATTAAGGGACATGCTGGTGTTTATAAAAGAAAACAGACTACTAGCAGGGCTGCCCTTCAAATCGTCATATCACAACTACCTTTCCAGAGTTGATTCTATGGTTTAATAAAAAGTTTTCATGCCATGAATGAAAGCAGAAGATGCGTTTGTAGGGGAATAATCTGGAAAATAAAGACCTGTATACTCAATTCATATCTCCAGTTACTCAGAGCTTCATGATGATAAACATAAATCCAGTCAGAGCTCTGAGGAAATGCAGATGCAAAACAAACACTCCAAAAGTGCACAAAAATGATATAGGCCTATACATAACATTTTAATCCTATTGCCTTAATTGTGTGTGATTTTTTCACCTTTGCTCTTTGTTTCTAATGCAGATAATTTTTCTACTCTGTTTTACAGTATTTAACCTGCTGCTTTTATAAATAAATAGCATTTAAACAATGTTTCTGGTGAATTTTGTTTTTAGTTTAGTTTTTACCTTTTCAGTTAATCTTTTACACCCATGCAGCACTTTTATTATATACAATAAGAAGCTGCTATTTTAATGTGTTTATCTTAATAGACTATTTTTTCAACAAAAGGGAGTTTTACACACAACCTTATCGGAGCTAATGATAATATTAGTACATTTTAGCACGCCAATTTAAGCATGCTATTGTCAACTTTAATTGTATAAAGCGTAATTTCCCAACAACAATGCTGCGTGGCTAGTGACTATGATGAAGCACTAGCCACTCTGGCTAGTGAGTAAAAAAGTTAATGTCATTACAATGACAATGAGGTTTGATTGTATTCATGTTGTGTAGATTGTTGGATTAGTTGTCATTTATTTACCCTTGTGGTAGTCCATCTACCATTGTTGGTATTTGATAATCATTATGTACCCTTGTGGTATTTCGTCTACCATTGTTGGTATTTGATAAGCATTGTTACCTGTGGAAATATTTGTATATTATTAGTATGTATGGTATGAATGTGTGGTTTTGACTTGTGCATCCACTGTTTCTAAATGAGGTATTATTATTATTATTATTATTATTAATTATTTATTTATTTTAATTATTAATATTTTTTCTTTGAGATTATTGATGAAGGAAGCAGCTATTTTTTGTATGTATAAATTCTTTGATAGACTGGGGTGGGGTTTAATAAGTTTTACTTCTTCCCACTCCATTTCAAGCATAAGTGTATAAGTTATTATTATTGTGTATCTTTTCTGTTGTCACACTATTTTGCTTGAAATAAATAAATAAATAAATGTCAAGCCCTGAGTGTATACATAGCATAAATGTTGAAACATCCACCAGGACTTGTGCAATAAGTCAGATCCTATTTTAGGATCAACCAGGAAGGTGTTTAAATGAAATTCCTTCCACGCCTTAGTTTGACACACCTACTTAGGGGGCTGATTCAGCTTGTGCTCCTTTATTAAATGAAGAACTACAGCCTCTCGTCATAAGGTCACCAAAGTCACATCAAGCAGACTTCGAGCAAGGAAATGGCTTTCGGATGGTTGTTGAAGGGTCAGATGTTGGTGAGGACCCTCTCTCTCATCCTCACGGGTATGCTCCTTTATTTTATCCTTCAGCAAACTCTCTCTCCTTTTGACAGGCAGTCATCATCTGATCACACAATACCACTGCAGTTCTCTATTGACCTGCCTGGCTGCTCGGCTATCATCAGTGGGGATGTAGAGAGCAAGGAGAACGAATTGGAAGTGCTTCTGGCATCCAGGAAAAGACACAATTTTCTATCTGAGGACTTCTACCTCAATGTGACAAAAGACTGCCAAGCTTACATTGAAAAGAGAGGTTTCATGACAGTGCCGCTCAGTGAAGAGGAGAGGGATTTTCCCATTGCCTACTCCATGGTGATTCATGAGAAGATTGAGATGTTTGAGCGACTTCTACGAGCTATTTACACTCCTCAGAACATCTACTGTGTGCATGTGGACCAGAAATCCTCCAAAGAATTTCAGAAGGCTGTGGAGGCAATTATCTCCTGCTTTCCTAATGTGTTTGTAGCCAGTAAATTAGAAAATGTGGTATATGCCTCATGGTCCAGAGTGCAGGCAGATTTGAACTGCATGAAAGATCTGCTGAGCTCACATGTCCAGTGGAGGTACCTGCTCAACACCTGCGGGACAGACTTTCCCATCAAAACCAATGGAGAGATGGTTCAGGCTCTGAAGGCCCTCAATGGGAGAAACAGCATGGAGTCTGAGGTCACCAATGACTACAAGAAAGGCCGCTGGCAGTATCATCACAATGTCTCTAACACAGTCATCAGGACAAGTGAGAGGAAAAGTCCTCCACCCATTAGCAGCCCCATGTTCCAAGGAAATGCTTACTTTGTGGTCACAAGAGCCTTTGTAAAACATGTCATGCAGGACAGAGAGATTCAGACATTTCTGGAGTGGGAGAAGGACACATACAGCCCAGATGAGCACTTGTGGGCCACACTAACGGATGCCTTCTGTTCCCGGATCAGTGCCTGCCAACATTAAGTATGACATGTCAGACATGAATGCCATTGCTCGTTTGGTAAAGTGGAGCTATTTAGCAGGAGAAATGAAAAATGGAGCCCCGTACTATCCTTGCACTGGGGCTTACAGAAGAGCTGTTTGCGTGTACGGTGCTGGCGACCTCCAGTGGCTCCTCACACAACACCACCTCTTTGCAAATAAGTTTGATCCCGAGGTTGATGACACTGCTATTAGATGTTTGGAGTCAGTTCTGCGTTTCAAGGCTTTAGGTAACGCCAGTTATTAACAGATTAATATGCCACCATTTTGTAAAGCTTCTAATCATTTGAAATGTAAAATAATATTATAGAAACCATATTAATTTATTATAAAAAATTAGGGATCTTCTGATGAAATGTATTGAAATATTCTATTGCTATTAAGTCATTTCTGAAATATGATCCATATTGTATATTTTTTTTATTATGTGGCTGTTAATCTTATGTCAAGATATTGTTATAGATCTTGTCATGACTTAATTATCTGCTGCTAATAATCCCTCGTTTTAATATTATTGCGAAGGTATTGATGGGGAACTTATGCCATGTCTTTTTTTATTTTTATTTTTTATGATTTCAATGACATGTGTTTGTGGTGCCATCTAGTGGATTCTAAGTGGAAGAGATCTGCAAAGCTGAGGAAAAAAAATGTTGGTTATTTGAATCTTAACATACTCTTCATTTGGTCACTGTACAGTTTCAGTGCTAACATAAACCTCTGTCTTGTAACAACTGCAAAACAGGACCGGATGGAATAAAAAAAATATAAAAAAATTGTTGCTGTCACCATGTTCTCCCTCCTCAAGTCAGAGGGCACATTCAGGTGAGGGGCAAAAAATAAAACTTTATTTTCCCCAGGCAGGATTTTAACAGAGAACGCCAGCAGTGAACAGTGAAAAAGGTGCTGTCAGAACTTGTTCTACGAAATGCCACTCAGACACCTAAAATGCAGTCTAAAATCAGAGCAACCATAAAAATATATTAATTTCTCTCCATTGTCACCTTTTGAATATAAATATATATATTTAAATGTAATAAAGCAGAACATGCATCAACCATTTGTAACAGAGTGCCTTAAATAACGTGTAGATACAACAGTAACTAGGGAACACCAATAAGCTAAGTGTGACATGATATACCGGTAGTAAATAACTAAAAAAGATTAAAAAGTTTCAGACAGAATGTGGAAAAATGCAGAGGATTGAGCTGTAAAAAGTTCCACAATGTAACAGGCAGCATAGTTTCAAAAAGGCACTCTCCTGATGCAAAGAGCCAAGTCTCCAGTCACGTTGCCCAGAGCATATACATTAGATTGTTGTGCTCCTCCTCCACATCTTGCAGTGCGAGCAGGGTCACTCCGGTATGGCAGCAGTTGCGATCTCCACTTTACCGTGCATGTCCTTGTCGATTCTGCAGACAGATTCAATAGTCATCAGACATCCATGTGACTGGGATGGTGTGTCATCTAAAAGGGCCAACACACTGTCCATAAACACGCTTTTCATTTGATCACATCCTGAAATGTGAAAGTACCATCACACCACTGCAAAGTAAATTCTTTGCCAGAAGAAAATCATTTTTACTTACCAAACCAATCTCCACCATACAAATTAATACCTAATTTGGTCTGTTATAATTCACACTAAAATATTAAGTACTTAAAATATTTGTGTGACACAAACCATCAGTATCTGCTGTATAATGGAGGTTCTTACTTACTTATAAGACAAATGCACTAATGTGTGCTTCTATATGCAGCACACCCTGCATAAAGGTATAGACGTATACAATAAATACTCATATACAGTATGTGCAATCTTTGAATTTTATCCAAGCCTTGAGTAATCTATTACAATCCGTAGCCATGTTACCAGTGCATAAATGTGCAATTTTTGTTGATACTGTCAGAAAGATGGCGATGTGTGAGGGTTTGAGTGCATTTGTCTTGCAAGTTTGTCAGTCATGTCTGCTCTGCTTTTCTGTAGCTAAATGCCAGTGACAGGAACAGAATTCACTGTGGTAACTGATCAGGTGCCAAGCGCCCTCTCCCCAGTGCCCTGCTGCACTGAAGCCCTCTGTGGAGCTGGCATGGCCTGGCTTGGCCTGGCAGCCACGGCCCTGCTTTGTATCTCTGCCCCGTCTACTCAAGCTGTCTCCAAATCAGACTCGACTACTGTCAGCTGCCCGTCTTCGCAAGCCCAAGTAACGCATTAAGACAGGGGTAATAGGTGGCTGAATGAGTTGTAAAGAGAAGAAAGCAAACAAGTTGATTTGATGTAAATCATCATCTTCCAAATGATCAGAAGGAAACAGTGGCAGAGTAATTTAAAACAGTGTTGTAACAAGCTCAAAAAGAATCTGACATTAATGATAGATTAAAGGTTTTATTATGGGGACATGAATATGGTTTTAAAAATACCACAGCAATGAATTAGTGGTCACGATACAGGCAGGCATAGTTGGTAGATATTGTGAACCAGGCCAACAATAAATAAACTATATGGGTTACAGAATTAAACCAGGTTGTGGCATTTGCAGTAATTGTATGGCTTCCTATATTTAGGATGAACAGACTGCTGTGATTCACTAAACATATAGCTGTTATGTATTTCATCATATCTACATGTTAAGCCATCTGTCCCAAAATACATTGTGATGATTAATATTCCATGTCTGGAAAAGGAACCATAGCCTTCAAGGCTTTATAGCCTCAATAAGCTAATAAGCTGTTTATTTGTGCTATCACAAATATACTCACTGTCTCAGATAGCCTATATAACGTTAACATTGCTACTACTGTATGATCCTACATCACAAAGGTCTGTGACTATGCATACAGAT